>NC_141142.1:138770289-139072789 GCF_053477565.2 Lygodium microphyllum | reverse complement strand
ACTACCACATGAAGGTGAAGAAGATTGCAGATGCACTTGCTTCCATTGGGTCACCAGTGGAAGATGATGATTTAGTTTCTGTGACCTTGAATGGTCTAGGAAAGGATTATGCACAGTTTCGGACATCCATTTCAGTTCGTGAAAGATTTCCTGATTTTGAGGAGTTGATTGCTCTTCTAATTTCTGAGGAACAGAGAAATGGTGGTGCATCTTCTTCAGGAGGAACTTCAAAAGAAGCTGTCTTCTACTCAAATGCTGGAAGAGGTAGAGGCAGAGGTAGAGGAGGCCGATTTGCAGGCCGTGGTAGAAATCAGAATATGCAGCAAACTCAAGAAAACCAGTCCTATGGAGGAGGACGTGGTAACTCTAGAGGCACGGGGAGCCAAAGAGGTCGTGGTGGATGGCAAAGAGGTCAAAATGCAAACAGTAATGTTATATGCTACTACTGTGGTAAAATGGGTCATATGGCTAAAGACTGCTATAAAAAGCAGAATGACATCATGAATGGAAAACTGCAACAAGGGAATTATGCATCTTCTAGCAGACAGGGTGATGACAGAAATGAGCATTTGTTCATGGTGCAGCACATGAATAATTCTGTGACAAGTGCAGAAGAAAGCAATGATGTATGGTATGTTGACTCAGGTGCATCAAACCATATGACAGGTCATGCAGAATGGATGGAGGATGCAAGGAAAATGGAAAAACCAGGATTTGTGGAGACTGGTGATGATACTGCACATCCTATTGTGCATATTGGAAAAATTCCCTTGTCTATGCAGGATGGGAAAAAGAAATACCTGTCCGATGTATTTCATGTCCCGAATATCACCAAGAATCTGGTTTCTGTCGGTCAAATGGTTGAGCAGGGCTTGCAGGTAAGATTTAATCCTCATGGATGCTTTGTTGAGGATATGAAAAATAAAGGTCGCTTGATAGCAAAAGGAAAGAAGAAGGGCAGAATGTTTACATTGGATGCAGACATGCCTGAATTGAGTGCAGCAATGTTTGCACATGGGACCGGTGTAGTTGCAGATATTGATATATGGCATAAATGCATTGGTCATGTTAATGTACAGTGACTTAAATCAATGCAGGCCCAAAATATTGTTGCAGGATTGCCCAAATTCAAGGTTGTAGAAATGCATAAGGTATGTGAAGCCTGTCAGTTTGGAAAACAGGCAAGGAAACCATTTCCTAGACATGTTCAAGAGAGTGAGAAGCCATTGGAATTAATCCACTCTGATGTGTGGACTACTAAAGCTGCATCTCTTGGAGGCTGTCATTATTTTGTCACTTTTATTGATGACTATAGTAGAAAAATTTGGGTGTATTTTATGAAAAAGAAAAGTGAAGTTTTTGGGCATTTCAAAACTCTTAAAGCTATGGTTGAAAAAGAAACAGGCCTGCAGATAAAATGCCTAAGGTCAGATGGAGGGGGAGAGTACCTCTCAAATGAGTTTGCAAGGTTCCTACAGGAGCATGGCATAAAGCAGTAATATTCATGCAGTCATACCCCACAACAAAATGGAATTGCAGAAAGAAAAAATAGGCATATTGGAGAGGTATCTCGTGCCATGCTCAATGAAAAAGACTTGCCAGATTTTTATTGGGCTGAAGCAGTTGCTACAGCAGTCTACATAATGAACAGGACTCCCACTGCAGCAATACATGGAATGACTCCAGAGGAGAGGTATACTGGTAGGAAACCAGATATTTCTCATTTGAAAATTTTTAGTTGCATTGCCTATGTACATGTGCCAGATGAGTTGAGATCCAAGTTGGATCCAAAAGCTGAGAAGTGCATCTTTATTGGTTACTCTCTGCAGCAAAAAGGGTATAGATGCTATAACCCTTCTACTCGTAAGTTTACAGTGAGCAGAGATGTTGTTTTTGATGAGATGAGTAGCTGGTATAAACCAGTAAATGTGATTGATGATGTAGATGCACAAAATGGTAATGCTGCACAGAATTCACAGCAGCAATCACAAAATATTAGTGGACCTGGAGCGTCCTCTAGTAGTGGTTCACATTCTTCGCCATGGACAGGCAGATTGAGATCAGGAGAATCTTCTCAAAGCAATGCATATAGTGATATGCAGGTATCACGAAAAGGAAAAGAGAAGGTTGATCAGCCCATGTTTGATGTGAATGCAGGTCACTCTTATGTGGATGGTGAATCCAGTGGCTCAGAACAGAGCATTGATGATGAGTTGGGTATTCCTTCTATTATTATACCTAGAGTAAGGAAGACCAGGGATGTTTTGAGAGCACCTGGGAGTGAATCTACTTTGCGCAGGTCTATGAGAGCTAGGTATCCTGTGGATAGACTGAAATATGATGGATTTACAGCCATTCACTATGCATATATGGTCAAAGTGATACAAGAACCAGAACCCACTTCTTTTGAGCAAGCCATGGGAAAAGAAAAATGGGAGAAAGCCATGGATGAAGAAATGGATGCCTTGGAAGCAAATGCTACATGGGAATTGGTACCTTTGCCTAAAGGTAAAAATGCAATTGGCTGTAAGTGGTTTTATAAGGTGAAGCACAATGCAGATGGTTCTGTGAACAGATACAAGGCAAGATTAGTAGTCAAGGGGTATGCACAAACATATGGCATTGACTATGAAGAAACATTCAGTCCGGTTGCAAGGATGGCAACCGTAAGAGCAGTCATTGCTATGGCTGCATCAAAGGGATGGTCTTTACATCAGATGGATGTAAAGAATGCCTTCTTGCATGGTGATTTGCAAGAAGAGGTCTATATGGAGCAGCCACCAGGTTATGTGCATGCTGTTCATCCTGAGTTTGTTTGCAGGTTGAAGAAAGCCTTGTATGGCTTGAAGCAAGCACCTAGAGCATGGTCTGACAAGATAGGACAGTATCTTGTCACTATTGGTTTTCAGATTTCCAAGGCAGATTTCTCACTTTATGTGAGAAAAACAGAGAAAGGTATTATGCTACTTGTCATTTATGTTGATGATTTGATTATGACAGGTGACAGTGATGAAGATATCCTTCATGTGAAAATGCTATTGAAGCAGAAGTTTGAGATGAAGGATTTGGGAGAGCTGCGTTATTTCTTGGGCATTGAGGTGATTAGATCACCAAGTGGGATACAGCTCTTGCAGAGGCAGTATGGATTGGACATGCTGTCCAAATATGGGATGACAGGCTGTAAGCCTATTTCAGTTCCTTTGGAGCAGAATGTGAAGCTGAGCACAGATGCAGGTGGGCTTCTAGAAGACCCTACTATGTACAGACGCATAGTAGGAAGTTTGATTTATATGACTATTACCAGGCCAGATTTGAGCTATGCTGTTGGATTGGTAAGTCAGTTTATGCAGGCTCCAAGGAAACCACATTTGGATGCAGCTAGACGCATACTCAGGTATGTGAAGTCCACATTGCAGTATGGACTATTTTATGAGACTGGGGTTCAGATACAGTTGCATGGATACACTGATGCTGATTGGGCTGGTAGTATTTCTGATAGACGATCTACCAGTGGATATGTGTTTTTCTTTTGGGAGTGCTGCAGTCACTTGAAGCAGCAAGAAACACCCTACAGTTGCCTTGTCGAGCACAGAGGCTGAGTATAGGGGTGCAGCAATGGCTGCATGTGAGGTAGCTTGGTTGCATAAGCTACTTTATGATATGCATCAGTCTACAGATGGGCCAGTTGTCATTTATTGTGACAAGATGAGTAGTATACACTTGGCAAATAACCCAGTCTATCATGCTAGAACAAAGCACATTGAGGTGCATTATCACTATATGCGAGAGAGGGTTTTACTAGGTCTTGTTGATCTAGTTTATGTCAGCACAGAGGATCAGATAGCTGACATATTCACGAAGGCATTGGGCGCAGAGAAGCTGCGCAAGTTCAGAGACTTGCTTGGTATGCAGGAATTGGGATTGAGCTCGAGGGGGAGTGTTGAGATATCGAGCTCCACTCGTGATACACCAGGGTGACTGTTGTGTATTTATGTCACCGACTTGTCAGTTGCAGACGCGGTTGGTACACCGCCCATGAATAATAGCTACATGATAGCTATCCTTATCTACTCTAGTTCGTGGCTCAGTTAGTATGCCACCTTAGTTAGTTGAGTTTGGTTTGAGACCCATATATAGGGTTCTTCTATTTCTTTGTACGAGAGTTCTTTTGGCTTACACAATTAAGAAGAGGAAAACTGTTTTCAGCCTCCACCCTTGCGTGTATTCCCCCATTGTTGAGATATCGAGCTCCACTCGTGATACGCCAGGGTGACCGTTGTGTATTTATGTCACCGACTTGTCAGTTGCAGATGCGGTTGGTACACCGCCCCTGAATAATAGCTACATGATAGCCATCCTTATCTACTCTAGTTCGTGGCTCAGTTAGTATGCCACCTTAGTTAGTTGAGTTTGGTTTGAGACCCATATCTAGGGTTCTTCTATTTTTCTTTGTACTAGAGTTCTTTTGGCTTACACAACTAAGAAGAGGAAAACTGTTTTCAGCCTCCACCCTTGTGTGTATTCCCCCATTGTGCAAGCAAGAAAGCTACAAGTGAGACTCCTTCCTTCTCTCCCACAATATTGACATGGTATCAGAGCCTTGTTCGTGGTAAGGAGCTCAAGAAAGCAAGCCAAGCTCGCGGTGTTCTGGTAAGAGGAGCAGTGTTGCTTTCATTTTCTGTTTTGGGAGCAGATCTCTGCAGGTAGCACAGCCGGAAATTGCAGGAGTGCATTGTCTCAGGTTGAGACGCCCTTCGCGGTGAAGCAAGAGGGCAGTATATGCTGCGGGTGAGGGCTTTAGCCCACGGCGACCTTGTTTTTTTGATTTGAGGCCATTTCGGGGCCTGTTTTGGAGGCGGAAGTTTTCTGCACGCACTCAGGAAAAGGCCCAGTTTTATGCTGTGCAGCCACTGTTCTACAGGTCGGTGAATAGTTACTGTAAAAATTGCATTATATGCTTGTGCGCAGAGACATTGGGAGTTACAGAATCATCCGTGTTGCCTGTTGATGCAAAATCGTCACTAGGAAGTGACTGTGTGGTCAAATACCACTTTCGTCAGTTTTGCAGTTTTGCCCTTGTGAGGGTGAAGCTGTGGTTTTTGCAGTGATAGAATTTTTTGCAGTCTTTTGTAATGGCATCTGATTCTCTTTCACAGATTGTCACTGAAAAGCTTGACAAGAACAACTTCCAAGCATGGAAGTTTAGAATAACGAATTTCCTTATGGGAAAAGGATATTGGGAATTTGTTGCAGGAAATGAAGAAGAACCAGTTCTTCCTAATGTTCCCAATCAACAGCAAATGCAGGCATTTAAAGCATGGCATGAGAGAGCCAGGAAAGTTATGTATTGGCTGTCTATCAGTATTTCAGACTCTATGATTGTGCATATTCAAGATGCAAGTACGCCAAAGGAGGCATGGGATACTTTGTCAAAAATGTATAGCACAAATACGCAAGCCAGGAAAATGCAGCTCAAGCAAGAGTTGCACAATGTGCAAAGAGAAAATATGAGCATCAACGACTACCACATGAAGGTGAAGAAGATTGCAGATGCACTTGCTTCCATTGGGTCACCAGTGGAAGATGATGATTTAGTTTTTGTGACCTTGAATGGTCTAGGAAAGGATTATGCACAGTTTCGGACATCCATTTCAGTTCGTGAAAGATTTCCTGATTTTGAGGAGTTGATTGCTCTTCTAATTTCTGAGGAACAGAGAAATGGTGGTGCATCTTCTTCAGGAGGAACTTCAAAAGAAGCTGTCTTCTACTCAAATGCTGGAAGAGGTAGAGGCAGAGGTAGAGGAGGCCGATTTGTAGGCCGTGGTAGAAATCAGAATATGCAGCAAACTCAAGAAAACCAGTCCTATGGAGGAGGACGTGGTAACTCTAGAGGCACGGGGAGCCAAAGAGATCGTGGTGGATGGCAAAGAGGTCAAAATGCAAACAGTAATGTTGAATGCTACTACTGTGGTAAAATGGGTCATATGGCTAAAGACTGCTATAAAAAGCAGAATGACATCATGAATGGAAAACTGCAACAAGGGAATTATGCATCTTCTAGCAGACAGGGTGATGACAGAAATGAGCATTTGTTCATGGTGCAGCACATGAATAATTCTGTGACAAGTGCAGAAGAAAGCAATGATGTATGGTATGTTGACTCAGGTGCATCAAACCATATGACAGGTCATGCAAAATGGATGGAGGATGCAAGGAAAATGGAAAAACCAGGATTTGTGGAGACTGGTGATGATACTGCACATCCTATTGTGCAGATTGGAAAAATTCCCTTGTCTATGCAGGATGGGAAAAAGAAATACCTGTCTGATGTATTTCATGTCCCGAATATCACCAAGAATCTGGTTTCTGTCGGTCAAATGGTTGAGCAGGGCTTGCAGGTAAGATTTAATCCTCATGGATGCTTTGTTGAGGATATGAAAAATAAAGGTCGCTTGATAGCAAAAGGAAAGAAGAAGGGCAGAATGTTTACATTGGATGCAGACACGCCTGAATTTAGTGCAGCAATGTTTGCACATGGGACCGGTGTAGTTGCAGATATTGATATCTGGCATAAACGCATTGGTCATGTTAATGTACAGCGACTTAAATCAATGCAGGCCCAAAATATTGTTGCAGGATTGCCAAAATTCAAGGTTGCAGAAATGCATAAGGTATGTGAAGCCTGTCAGTTTGGAAAACAGGCAAGGAAACCATTTCCTAGACATGTTCAAGAGAGTAAGAAGCCATTGGAATTAATCCACTCTGATGTGTGGACTACTAAAGCTGCATCTCTTGGAGGCTGTCATTATTTTGTTAGTTTTATTGATGACTATAGCAGAAAAGTTTGGGTGTATTTTATGAAGAAGAAAAGTGAAGTGTTTGGGCATTTCAAAACTCTTAAAGCTATGGTTGAAAAAGAAACAGGTCTGCAAATAAAATGCCTAAGGTCAGATGGAGGGGGAGAGTACCTCTCAAATGAGTTTGCAAAGTTCTTGCAGGAGCATGGCATAAAGCAGCAATATTCATGCAGTTATACCCCACAACAAAATGGAATTGCAGAAAGGAAAAACAGGCATATTGGAGAGGTATCTCGTGCCATGCTCAATGAAAAAGACTTGCCAGATTTTTATTGGGCTGAAGCAGTTGCTACAGCAGTCTACATAATGAACAGGACTCCCACTGCAGCAATACATGGAATGACTCCAGAGGAGAGGTATACTGGTAGGAAACCAGATATTTCTCATTTGAAAATTTTTGGTTGCATTGCCTATGTACATGTGCCAGATGAGTTGAGATCCAAGTTGGATCCAAAAGCTGAGAAGTGCATCTTTATTGGTTACTCTCTGCAGCAAAAAGGGTATAGATGCTATAACCCTTCTACTCGTAAGTTTACAGTGAGCAGAGATGTTGTTTTTGATGAGATGAGTAGCTGGTATAAACCAGTAAATGTGATTGATGATGTAGATGCACAAAATGGTAATGCTGCACAGAATTCACAGCAGCAGTCACAAAATATTAGTGGACCTGGAGCGTCCTCTAGCAGTGGTTCACATTCTTCGCCATGGACAGGCAGATTGAGATCAGGAGAATCTTCTCAAAGCAATGCAGATAGTGGTATGCAGGTATCACGAAAAGGAAAAGAGAAGGTTGATCAGCCCATGTTTGATGTGAATGCAGGTCACTCTTATGTGGATGGTGAATCCAGTGGCTCAGAACAGAGCATTGATGATGAGTTGGGTATTCCTTCTATTGTTACACCTGGAGTAAGGAAGACCAGGGATGTTTTGAGAGCACCTGGGAGTGAACCCATTTTGCGCAGGTCTACCAGAGTTAGGTATCCTGTGGATAGGCTGAAATATGATGGATTTACAGCCATTCACTATGCATATATGGTTAAAGTGATACAGGAACCAGAACCCACTTCTTTTGAGCAAGCCATGGGAAAAGAAAAATGGGAGAAAGCCATGGATGCCTTGGAAGCAAACGCTACATGGGAATTGGTACCTTTGCCTAAAGGTAAGAATGCAATTGGCTGTAAGTGGGTTTATAAGGTGAAGCACAATGCTGATGGTTCTGTGAATAGATACAAGGCAAGATTAGTAGTCAAGGGGTATGCACAAACATATGGCATTGACTATGAAGAAACATTCAGTCCGGTTGCAAGGATGGCAACCGTAAGAGTAGTCATTGCTATGGCTGCGTCAAAGGGATGGTCTTTACATCAGATGGATGTAAAGAATGCCTTCTTGCATGGTGATTTGCAAGAAGAGGTCTATATGGAGCAGCCACCAAGTTATGTGCATGCTGTTCATCCTGAGTTTGTTTGCAGGTTGAAGAAAGCCTTGTATGGCTTGAAGCAAGCACCTAGAGCATGGTCTGACAAGATAGGACAGTATCTTGTCACTATTGGCTTTCAGATTTACAAGGCAGATTTCTCACTTTATGTGAGAAAAACAGAGAAAGGTATTATGCTACTTGTCATTTATGTTGATGATTTGATTATGACAGGTGACAGTGATGAAGATATCCTTCATGTGAAAATGCTATTGAAGCAGAAGTTTGAGATGAAGGATTTGTGAGAGCTGCGTTATTTCTTGGGCATTGAGGTGATTAGATCACCAAGTGGGATACAGCTCTTGCAGAGGCAGTATGGATTGGACATGCTGTCCAAATATGGGATGACAGGCTGTAAGCCTATTTCAGTTCCTTTGGAGCAGAATGTGAAGCTGAGCGCAGATGCAGGTGAGCTTCTGGAAGACCCTACTATGTACAGACGCATAGTAGGAAGCTTGATTTATATGACTATTACCAGGCCAGATTTGAGCTATGCTGTTGGATTGGTAAGTCAGTTTATGCAGGCTCCAAGGAAACCACATTTGGATGCAGCTAGACGCATACTCATGTATGTGAAGTCCACATTGCAGTATAGACTATTTTATGAGACTGGGGTTCAGATACAGTTGCATGGATACACTGATGCTGATTGGGCTGGTAGTATTTCTGATAGACGATCTACCAGTGGATATGTGTTCTCTTTTGGGAGTGCTGCAGTCACTTGGAGCAGCAAGAAACATCCTACAGTTGCCTTGTCGAGCACAGAGGCTGAGTACAGGGGTGCAGCAATGGCTGCATGTGAGGTAGCTTGGTTGCATAAGCTACTTTATGATATGCATGAGCCTACAGATGGGCCAGTTGTCATTTATTGTGACAAGATGAGTAGTATACACTTGGCAAATAACCCAGTCTATCATGCTAGAACAAAGCACATTGAGGTGCATTATCACTATGTGCGAGAGAGGGTTTTACTAGGTCTTATTGATCTAGTTTATGTCAGCACAGAGGATCAGGTAGCTGACATATTCACGAAGGCATTGGGCGCAGAGAAGCTGCGCAAGTTCAGAGACCTGCTTGGTGTGCAGGAATTGGGATTGAGCTCGAGGGGGAGTGTTGAGATATCGAGCTCCACTCGTGATACGCCAGGGTGACCGTTGTGTATTTATGTCACCGACTTGTCAGTTGCAGATGCGGTTGGTACACCGCCCCTGAATAATAGCTACATGATAGCTATCCTTATCTACTCTAGTTTGTGGCTATGTTAGTATGCCACCTTAGTTAGTTGAGTTTGGTTTGAGACCCATATCTAGGGTTCTTCTATTTTTCTTTGTACTAGAGTTCTTTTGGCTTACACAACTAAGAAGAGGAAAACTGTTTTCAGCCTCCACCCTTGTGTGTATTCCCCCATTGTGCAAGCAAGAAAGCTACAAGTGAGACTCCTTCCTTCTCTCCCACAATATTGACACCCATTGTGCAAGCAAGAAAGCTACAAGTGAGACTCCTTCCTTCTCTCCCACAATCTTGACACTTTCATCTATCCAAGTGGCATCCTCCTCGGGATAATCTTTCCACTGGACGAGGCATTCTCTCAAGGTTCTGGATCTCAGTTGTCTCTCCCTAACATCTAGGATCTTATCAGACCTTAGTTCAAGGACTCCTTGACTAGGCATTACAACTTGTTGGTCATCAAGTACATGGTTAGTATTAGGTATATACTTCTTCAATAGGCTGATATGGAATACATTATGAACCTTTAGGTTCTCCGAGAGTTGCAGTCTATAGGCATTAGGTCCTAGGCACTTGAGGATTTTGTACGATCCACAATACCTTGGACTTAGCTTCTTGCAATCTCCTAAGGATAGAGAACTCTTCTTTGGACGTACGCGAATGAAGACCATGTCTCCTTCCTCGAAGATTCTATCTTGACGCTTCAAATCCCTGTATGCCTTCTGTCTATCCTTGGCGGCTTGGATGTCCTGTCTTATTGATTTTATTTGGTCATTCATCTCTTCCAACATCTGCCTTGAAGCTTCAACCCTCAACGTTGGATCTGAGAAGCTTAGGGGACTTCGACAGTCATGACCATATAATGCTTGAAAAGGAGTCATCTGAATGCTTTGTTGGTAAGAAGCATTATAGGAAAATTCAACCAAAGGCAAGTATTGAATCCACCTTTTTGGTTCACGACAGCAGTGTTCCCTAAGCATATCCTCGATGACTTGATTGACTCACTCCGTTTGGCCATCTGTTTGGGGATGGTAGGCGGTGCTAAAACATAGTTGAGTCCCAATGGCTTCAAAGATAGCTCTCTAGAAGTGTGATGTGAAAAGAGAGTCACGATTACTAATGATTCTTCTGGGTAGCCCATGTAGCTTGAATATCTCCTTGATAAACAACCTTGCAATGTCTGAGGCTTTATAGTTTGTCTTTACAGGAATAAGGTGTGCAACCTTAGTAAGCATGTCAACCACAACCATGATGGAGTTGTATCCTCCCTGAACTTGGGGTAGGCCAACAACAAAGTCCATACTGATGAATTCCCATTTCATTTGAGGAATGTCAAGTGGTTGCAATTTCCCTGGCATCTTGACATGTTCAGCTTTGATACGTTGATAAGACAAACACTCATTGACGTATTTGAGAACGTCACCTTTAAGCCTCTCCCAATGGTAGCTCTTCCTAACTGCATTGAGAGTCTTGGCATAGCCAGGATGTCCTGAGAAAGGGGAATCATGAGCTTCCCACAATATCTTCTGCTTAAGTGATTGGCTTGCCGGTATACATAGCCTTGTTCTATAGTAGACAAGTCCACTATTGATAGAGAATTCATGATACTTAGCCCGTAGCTTTTGGTCCTGATCCTTGATAGAGATTTTCCTTAGTATCTTTTGATAGGCTGGATCATGGCATGCTTCCTCTCTAGCTAACTCAAGTATTGGGTTGTTTGGCATGGATACCTTTGTGGCTAGAGATCTGTTGATGGGTTTTGCAAGATTAGAGAATTAAGGAATGCCTTGCGACTGAGTGCATCAACAACTACATTCTCCTTTCTAGGTTAGTACTTGATTTCAAAGTCATACTCCTCCAGCACTTCAATCCACCGAAGTTGCCTCATGTTGAGCTCGTTCTGGAGAGAGATCCACTTGAGACTCTTATGATCAGTCACTAGAGTAAATTTGTTACCCAATAGGTAGTGTCTCCAAAGCTTTAGAGCATGGATGACAGCTAACAATTCTAGATCATGCATAGCAAAATTCTTCTCATGACGCTTCAGCTTCCTTGAAGAGTATGCTACAGGATGGCTTTCCTGCATGAGCACACATCCTAAGGCAAGTGCGTTAGCATCAGTTACTACCTCAAACTCTTACTGAGGTCTGGAAGCTTTAGGATAGGTGCTGATACCAAACTTTGATTCAATCTGTCGAAGCTATTTTATTCGGGAGTTGACCATGCAATGGAAGTTTGCTTCTTCAGTAAGTCCATCAGAGGTGCTGCAATCAAACCATAGTTTTTTATGAAGACCCTATACCATCTTATCAATCCAAGAAAACTATGTATTTCTTTGAAAGTTGTTGGTATTGGCCATTCTAACACATCTTTGACCTTGGCTGGGTCCACTGAGATTCCTTCACTGATACGATGAATCCCAGATATTCAATTTGATGCTTGAAGAATGCACATTTCTTCATCTTAGCATATAGCTTATGTGACCTCATTGTCTCAAAGACAATCTGAATTTGGGTCTCATGATCTTCCTTGTATTTGGAATAGACTAAAGTGTCATCGAAGAAGACGAGTACGAAGTCATCAAGATATGGTTTAAAGTTATCATGCATTAACTTGTTGAAGGTGGCAGGCGCATTCGTAAGCCCGAATGACATAACTAGGAACTCAAAGTGCCCATATCTTGTGTTGAAGGCCGTTTTTGGGATATCTTCATCCTTGATTCTTATATGATAGTAACCAGACCTGAGATCAATCTTGGAGAAGATCTTCACACCCTGAAGACGATCAAGAAGCTCATCTATTCTAGGAATAGGATACTTGTTCTTGACGGTTGATTGATTCAACCCTCGGTAATCAATACATAGTCGAAGCATTTCATCTTTCTTTTTCTGGAATAGTACTGGAGCTCCCCATGGTGAACTACTAGGATGGATGTAGCCCTAATCTAGTAGTTGCTTGAGTTGTTCCTTTACCTCAATTACTTCCGGTATGGACATTCTATAAGGTCTCTTTGCAATTGGCGCAGCTCTTGGTACTAGCTTGATCTCATGATCCACTTCTCTTTGAGGCAGAAGTTCTGTCAACTCTTCAGGAAATACGTCCGCGTATTCCTTTAGCCATGAAGGTCCTTCACTAGACTCCTGCTTCTGATCTAACTTGTTGAGCTTAATCAAGTAGACAGGCAGTCCTTTTCTGACTCCCTTTATGATCCGAGATGCTTTGGCCAATTGGATTTTTGGATTTTCAGCCTCACCTTGAGTTGTGACCAATTCCCCTTCAGAGTTTCGAAAGGAAATTTGGCCCTTTCCACAATGAATGTGGGCGTCATTAGGCTTAAGGCAATCCATTCCAAGTAGACACTCATGGATGCCTAAATTCATGACTCTGAATTTAACCGAAGTCGTCTTTCCTCCTAGAAAGAATTCCACCTTAGCAATTTACCTGGTACAAGTAACCTCACGACCATTTGTCAATTCCACAAGCAAGATAGGTGCTTCTACTGTGGCTATTCCTAATCTTTTTGCACAAGCTGATGAGATAAAGGAATGTGTACTGCCACAATCAATCAAGGTCTTAAAACCTTTACCTTGATAGTCTGACGGTGTCTGAATCACCGAGAACTGGCGATTCGGCCATTTCTTGTGAAGAGCAGCATGTACTTTCGCCCTTTGAAACTCTGCTTCCATGGTCAGATCTTCTTCTTCTTCGCACATTTGCCTATTGGCAACACAGTTTGTTCTTCCTCTGCCTCGGGTAGCGGCTCCCTATCCACGGCCAGTTCCTTGGAAAGGTGCTTGGCAATGTCCTCCTCCAAGCTTGGGACACTGCCTCTTGAAATGACCGCACTCGTTGCAGTGAAAACAACGGAAGTTCTGGCCATTACTTTGGGTAGGAACAAAGTTGTTGACATTATTAGTCCTTGCTTTCTTTCTTTGTCCCTGATTCTGACCATGAACTCTCTTCATTTGAGGTCTAAATGCTCCTATGTTCAGGTCATTAGAAGACCAAGTTTTATTACCTCTTGGCCTAACCTGCACCTCTTGAATTATAGGTGCAGCTCGAATGAGTGCGTCTTGTAGATCTGATGGGCGCATAGATTCGAGATGGGTATTCAATGGTGGATTTAAACTAGCACAAAATTTTGACACATGCTGTGTCATGTCCATCTGTGGTGCATACTTAAGAAGTGAGATGAATTTAGAATAGTATGCGTCAAGAGTGAGTCCCAGTTGTTTTAGTTCGTAGAACTTATTCATTTTCTGCGTGCGATACGCAAGTGGTAAGTATCTTCCTTGCACGACTTTCTTCAGCTTCTCCCAGGTAACGGATCCTTCCGCGATCCCTTGATCTCTGCACCATTGCTTTCACCAAAGCCTGGCTTCGCCGGTGAGCTTCAGCTTGCCGAGTATAGCCTGGTTGGCGAGTGCAGTACCGGGTGCTTTAAAGTAATCCTCCATGGATTCAATCCATATTTCAGCATCTGCTTGGACGGACCTGCCTCCCTCATCAAATTCGGATTTGTACATGGGATTGTGCCTGGATAAAGGTTTCTTAACGTTATTACATGATAATCATTATGATTTATATTTCATCTCCATTTCCGCTATCAACCAAGCAATCTAACCACTTAACTTCTTATCAATTCTCATTAACAAAATAGACATTGATAAAAAGAAGTCTTATTGCATTTATATGGGTATAGCCCTTTCGGAATACAATATTTCTTGCGATGATAAGCCAACTGTTTACATTTAGTTTGGGAAGAATAATGTTGTATTACATTTATCTACAGGAATTGGATAATAGAATGGTTTCGGGTCATGGATCTTCAGGAATCGATAAGTCATTGGAAGATCAGGGTATCCTTTCCTTTGGAACCCATTCTTCTCATGGCTCCCTAACACTTTAATCTTGTCGACGGGGATTACACGGGTCACTTCCTCATATACATATGGGTTTAGCTCAACCCTCTGACCTCGAATATGTAAAGTTGAGTTTACGTGAGCCTCCACAAAAATGAACAACTTCACGACTTTCAGGTCTTCCAACCACTTGATCCTCTTTACGTTGGTCTGAAGGTATGCAAACCAATGGGTAGCTATATAGTAGATTCTTGAGGTGCCCGTCCATCTTCGTTCCATGTACAAAGGTGATGGATTATAGATACGCTCTAAGATGTTCATCATATCAACCCTTTGTCGATAATCCAGGGAATGCATCGTAGTCATAAACATGATACTGAACACTAGGAACCTATTCCATGCTTCATAATTCTGCAAGACAGCATTGAAAGTAAGGAAATGTTTGGAACAACAACATTTGCTTTACTTCATCTTATTAAGATTTCTTTAAAAAAATCCTTCGTTCGTTTGCTCTCATACCAACTGTAATGTGTCCACCTGTTATCTTCAAGACACATCTTAGCAGTCCATCGGAAAGGATGTCTAGAAAGCTCCGTCCGGCACTCCCATGGAATGTTACGGGGTTTGTGATCTAGGACTTTCCGCATCTGCCATGTAGCAGAAGTATTCCGGTCATTCCCACTTAGGACAAATTAGGGTTTTCCTTATTGGTCATTTCCTAACGGCAACTAGCGTCGAACCCGAGCGAACTACTTTATGCAAAAACGCCAGGTTCGAAGCGGATTCATGCTACACTTGGTTCAAGGAGAATGGAAAACAAGAAGGATGCGAAGCTCAACCTCTTTGCCATAAGGTATAGTCCCATTCCATTCCCGTAAAACAGTGTAAATCGGGATCATTTATAACTTAGACTCTAGGTCAGCGCCCTTTTTTTGTTCGTATCCTTTGAAACAATCTTCTCGCTGTCCATCATGATTGAGAAAAGTCCCCGGCCAACCGGGACCACCCATCCGTAGGACGGACCCATGGCCACATCCTCCGATGTTCCCTCGGGTTGTTTTAGTTATTTAATTACCTAACACATTTAGTTGGACATGTATCAATCACCTTCCTTAATTAGCTTGTTAGGCACTGGTTTCTTCACGTAATCATAGCACTTGACATAGAAAAGCAATGTCAAATAAGTTTCTTTTCAACAAGTTATCATATTTATCTTTGAAATACATAAAGTCCAGCCCGTAGGCTTATCCATAATCCGCCAGATGGCTATCCAGCAATCCACAGGGATTACTAATCCAAGATTCCACACGTAGACTAGTATGCGGGCCTCGAGATCCAATCCTGAGTCATGTTGGCCTCTTATGCAGGGCCCGGAAGGTGAGGGATTTACGGCCAGAGCTTCCTCTGGCACCCAAGCATCCTCCTGCTCCATGTAGCGCTCAATGAAGAGACCTCTCGGGGCGGGTTCGATCCACCTTCCCGACGCGGTTAACAACCCCCTTAGTTAGGGCGAAGCTGCCTAACCCTAACCAAGGGGGTTGTTAACCGCGCCGAGAAGGTGGATCGAACCCACCGCAAGAGGTCTCTCTGACTATTGAGCACTACTTGGAGCAGGAGGATGCTTGGGTGCCAGAGGGGGCTCTGGTTGTAAATCCCTCGCCTTCCGGGCCCTGCATAAGAGGCCAACGTGACTCGGGATTGGATCTCGAGTGTGTACATGCGGAATCTTGGATTAGTAATCCCTGTGGATTGCTGGATAGCCTTCAAGCGGATTATGGATAAGCCTACGGGCTGGACTTTATGTATTTCAAAGATAAATATGATAACCTGTTGAAAAGGAACTTGTTTGACGTTGCTTTTCTATGTCAAGTACTATGATTACATGAAGGAACTAGTGCCTAATGGGCTAATTAAGGAAGCTGATTGATACATATCCAACTAAATGTGTTAGGTAATTAAATAACTAAAACAACCCTAGGGAAGGGTGGAGGATGTGGCTACGGGTCCGTCCTACGGATGGGTGGTCCCGGTTGGCCGAGAACTTTTCTCAATCATGATGGACAGCGAGAAGATCGTTTCAAAGGATACGAACAGAAAAAGGACACTGACCTAGAGTCAAAGTTATAAATGATCCCGATTTACACTGTTTTAGGGGAATGGAATGGGACTATGCCTTATGGCAGAGAGGTTGAGCTTCGCATCCCTCTCGTTTCCCATTCTCCTTGAATCAAGTGCAGCGTGAATCCGCTTCGGACCTGGCATTTCTGCGTAAAGTAATTCACTCGGGTTCAACGCTAGTTGCCGTTAGGAAATGACCAATAGGAAAAACCCTAATTCAGGTCGGTCCTAAGTGGGAATGGCCGGAATACTTCCGCTACGTGGCAGACGCGGAAAGTCCTAGATCGCAAACCCCGTAACATTCCATGCGAGTGCCGGATGGAGCTTTCTAGACATCCTTTCCGATGGACTGCTAAGACATGTCCTGAAGATAATAGGTGGACACGTTATAAACCAAAGCTTGCTAAAGATATAACCCCAAATCAAGAGATGGAAGATGCGCCACAAACAAAGAATACCAAAGGAAAGAAGAAAAGCAAGCAACCAGGCTACAAATTGCAATTTGACATAGAATCTGCAACCGATCTCAAACGAGTCCTAGAAGAACGAATACTACGAAGCAAAATTGAATTCACCTTAGGAAAAATTCTTGGAATTACCAAACGTGAATTCCATGATGTAATTATTAATGTAATGAAAAGAAAAAGACAATATGTTGTTGATGAAGCTGAAGAAACAGTGCACGCTTTTTTGCAAGTTCTTCGAGTTTTTGTGCAAGATAAAGAGAAGCTGACTTCACAAGGAGTTCATCTTGAAGCATTTAGAATTAATTGCAATAATTGAAGCTAAAGATAAAGAAAGCATGAATACAAAAATTAAAGAAGTGAAAGCTGAAAATGTAATGGTCAGCTGGTCCAAACAAGTTGGGCAGCCCACCTCTCAAAAAGAAGGCCGTCTACAGTACATGCATGAGGAGGAAGAGGCTTGGTTCATTCCAAGTAGTCACGACTCCCGTACCCGTTGGGAAAGAGCAACAACGGAAACAGTCGTCAAAATTGGAGAAAAAGAAACACCATGTATTACACTCTTAGACCATGGCTCGGAGATAAATGTCATTGGCAAGGAGTCTCTATGAAAGTGGTGGTTGGCCCATAGATATTAATCCAGGATGGGGAATGAGAGCTCCAAACAACTCTTCTGGAGAGTTATATGCTGCATGTCCTAATGTGCAAATAACTATTGGAGACATAAAAGACAATTTTCACTTTTTTGTTCAAGACTCTTGTAGTTACCCTATCATTCTTGGGCAACCTTACATTTCTGAAGCCTACTTGGAAACAAAAGCTCTTGATGATGGTTCTTCCTATGCTTGAATCCGAAGCACGAATAATGAATGAGCTATCCAATTTCTTACTGTGTGTGTTAACCATCATTGAAACAAAGATCGACTGCGTGATTATACTATGCCTCCTAATGCCCGAGAATTCAAGGGTTTTTGGGCTACACTACTATAAAAGGAGGCTATGGTAGTGCATCATGTAAAAAAATTGAACCTCATGCTACAGAAACTGTGTCTCTAGTAAATTTGTATGTATGTATAGCCAATAGTATGGGCTGTTATAAGTCTCTTCCGGCCATGACTAAAGTTGAAAGAACATATTTATGTCATGTAAAAAGGGAGCTGAAAACTTATGACATGATGGCTGAAAATGAAGATATTTCAAGCATTTTTTTGGGACTGATTACTACTGACACATTGGCTGAAATATATGCAACTGCTCATGTAGAAAATCATACTAAAAATCAGTCCATAGAAGTATCTACATTGGATTTTTATTAAACAATTCATGAATTTATTGAGCAAGAAGACATTGGTCTACTCAACAAGGCTGAAGTGCAAGTGGAGACAAAATACAAGACAATGGATAAGAAAGTCAAGCCTATGGCAGTCCTACTGCCTCCTGAAAGTGAAGGGCTCGCTGATAGGGCAACAAATTAGCCAAGTCTGCGTGATCCTTCCAACATTGGTCACAAGTTCACATCTGAAAGTATAAAAGAGCTCAAAATAGATGAAAATTATTTCCTTTCGCCGACTGAAAAACACTCTTTTATGCAAATGCTAATGAAATATGGAAAAGCTTTTGCATTTCAACCAAGTGAAATAGGCTATGTGGATCCAAATATTGTGGCTCCTATGGTCATTTTTATGGTCCCACATGTGCCTTGGAACCTCAAGCCCATTCCTATTCCAAGGGCGCATTTGCCCAAATTATTAAAACTTCTAAATGAGAAGATTAGAATGAAGATTTTAGAACCTTCTTCAGCACCTTACTCAAACTGATGGTTTACCGTGCCCAAGAAAAATGGATCTTTACGATTCATTCAAGATCTATAGCATGTTAATCATGTCACAATCCGAAATGTTGGTTCGGGTCCAATTGTTGATGAATTTGCTAAAGCTTTTGCGGGTAGAGCAATTTATTCTATGGATGACCTATATTCAACATATGACCAATTTTAGATTTCATTAGAAAGTCGAGACATTACCACAATGAAGACACCTCTTGGTTTGGTCCGCATGTGCACTCTACCACAAGGTGCAACAAACTCCATAGCCCATATGATGAATGCCATGCACAAAGTTTTAAGGGACTTTATTCCACAACTTACTCTTCCATTTCTTGATGATCTACCTATCAAGGGATGTGAAGTCAATGAAAAGTATGAGGAGCTTGACAAAGATGGCTGCATGATATTTGTAGTTAAACATATCATGATTGTGATAGGATTTTGACAAGGCTAGAGGAGGTACATCTTACCCTTTCTAGAGCTAAGTTGATTTTTGGAGTAGAAGAAGTCCTAGTTGTCGGACATCTGTGTGGCCCCTACAGGCGTAAACCTTCACCAATCAAGATAGATGCCATCAATAGAATGCAAGAAAATTGCATAAATATATTTATTAATTATTAAGAAAAGGCCAAAGATTCTCTTGGGGGGAAGAGAATACTCTCACTGTACGCAAACTAAAGAAGTTGTTAATTTCAGCCCCCACTCTCAAAAGGGCTGATTATTCAAATGGTCAACCCATCATCCTTATTGTGGATACAAGTCCCATTGGGATAGGATGGGCTGTTGTGGCCCAGAAGACCTTGAAGGTAACAGATATGCAATTTGTTTTGGAGTAAAGGTTCTCAATGAACGTCAAAGAAGTTATGCACAAGTAAAAAGGGAATTTTGGGGAGTTGTAACAACATTAAAGTGTGATCGTGAATACTTTATAGGTGCATTCATAGTGGTAGAAACTGATTGTCTTCCACTCTTGGGCATGATTGCCAGCTGGTCTACACCCGACATTGCTATGCTAAGATGGATTGCATATATTAAATCTCTCAACCCCGAATTAAAGCATATTGTAGGAAAGGAGAATCCAGTTGCTGACATGCTATCACGTGCAAGATATGACAATGAAGAAGAACTGATGATGGAAGAAGATGAAGCTGAAGAATCTATACTTGCTGAATATCATTCCATGGCTGCTGAAAGTACATTTTCAATTGCTGCATATACATACCCAAAGTTGAATCTTGCAAGTGAAGCTAATATTTTTAATGGTATAGCATTAAGTACAATAAGAATATGAAAAGGTACTGATGTAAATCAGCATACAACAACAAAGATAAAAGATTTATCTATGGAAGAATGGTGGTCAACTAGAAGCCAACATGCTCATTACATTGCTCAAGTTCTAGTTCATTTACTTGAAGAAGATTATGAAGAAATTTGGTTGAAGATTGGCCAATATTTGAGCACAATGAAGAAGGAGGAGTCTTGGACTAATGATGAGTTCAATAATATTAAGAGGAAAGCTTATGGTTTTTTTCTTAAAGAAGGGTATCTATGGAAACATGCAAAGAAGAAGAAAGGAGTGCATGTCCAAGTTTTAGGTAACAAAAATTGCAACAATAAGTAATGAAGAAATTTCATGAAAGCCTGTGGGCTGGCCATAGAGGCATATGGGGAACCTTTAGTAAAGTCAAAGAAAAATATTGGTGGCAAAATATGTATTGGGACATAGCACATTTTGTTGAAACCTATTATGTGTGTCAAATGTATTCTATGGTCAAACATCGAGATGGGTTACAACCAACTTATCCTTTGTCTATACATTGTAGATGGATTATTGATCTTATAACTATAACTATAGGAATGTGGAATATGTGATATTTAGTGCTTGCAAGAGAGGATCTAACCAATCAAGTTGAAAGCAAAGCCTTAGCAACCAAGACCACTCAAGCTGTTTATCATTTTTTGCTTGAACATTCAAGTACACTTTGCCTTTATTTTGACAAGCATTGTACACTTTACTGTAACTCTTTTGTATGGCCCAAATAAAGCACATAGTGCTATTTGTGCTACCCTGCCATAAATTTTTTTCCCTATAACTATCGCTATTAGCGTCACAAATTTATTGCACGCGTCGCTATTACCGTCACATTCAGCGTCACAAATCATTGTTATCAGCGTCGCATATACACAAATAGTGATGCATATAGCGATTATTCTATGGCATTACTAATATTGATGTTTTTTCGACGACAGGGGCATATTTTTTAATGAACATTTTTGTCGCTTTGAACGTCGCTATGAGGCATGTATCTTGTAGCGATCCTTGAGCTAAAGCAACCTTTAGGAGGGTTTGCAGTCATAGCAATGTGGAAGGTAACCCAAGACTCAAGTAGTGTGAAAAGGATTAAAAAGACTTAATATTTTAGATCCTTTGAAGTAAGCAAACTGAAAATGGAATGAAACTCATTTAAGTGAGAAGAGATAGACGTCCCTTCATAGAAAAATCTCACTGTAAGTGCATGAGAAGTATGGGCTGTCAAGATTGTGGGAGAGAAGGAAGGAGTCTCACTTGTAGCTTTCTTGCTTGCACAATGGGGGAATACACACAAGGGTGGAGGCTGAAAACAGTTTTTCCTCTTCTTAGTTGTGGAAGCCAAAAGAACTCTCATACAAAGAAATAGAAGAACCCTATATATGGGTCTCAAACCAAACTCAACTAACTAAGGTGGCATACTAACTGAGCCACGAACTAGAGTAGATAAGGATAGCTGTCATGTAGCTATTATTTATGGGCGGTGTACCAACCGCGTCTGCAACTGACAAGTCGGTGACATAAATACACAACGGTCACCCTGGCGTATCATGAGTGGAGCTCGATATCTCAACACTCCCCCTCGAGCTCAATCCCAATTCCTGCAAACCAAGCAGGTCTCTGAACTTGCGCAGCTTCTCTGCGCCCAATGCCTTCGTGAACATGTCAGCTACCTGATCCTCTGTGCTGACATAAACTAGATCAATAAGACCTAGTAAAACCCTCTCTTGCACATAGTGATAATGCACCTCAATGTGCTTTGTTCTAGCATGATAGACTGGGTTATTTGCCAAGTGTATACTACTCATGTTGTCACAATAAATGACAACTGGCCCATCTGTAGACTGATGCATATCATAAAGTAGCTTATGCAACCAAGCTACCTCACATGCAGCCATTGCTGCACCCCTGTACTCAGCCTCTGTGCTCGACAAGGCAACTGTAGGCTGTTTCTTGCTGCTCCAAGTGACTGCAGCACTCCCAAAAGAGAACACATATCCACTGGTAGATTGTCTATCAGAAATACTACCAGCCCAATCAGCATCAGTGTATCCATGCAACTGTATCTGAACCCCAGTCTCATAAAATAGTCCATACTGCAATGTGGACTTCACATACCTGAGTATGCGTCTAGCCGCATCCAAATGCGGTTTTCTTGGAGCCTGCATAAATTGACTTACCAATCCAACAGCATAGCTCAAATCTGGCCTGGTAATAGTCATATAAATCAAACTTCCTACTATGCATCTGTACATAGTAGGGTCTTCTAGAAGCTCACCTGCATCTGTGCTCAGCTTCACATTCTGCTCCAAAGGAACTGAAATAGGCTTACAGCCTGTCATCCCATATTTGGACAGCATGTCCAATCCATACTGCCTCTGCAAGAGCTGTATCCCACTTGGTGATCTAATCACCTCAATGCCCAAGAAATAATGCAGCTCTCCCAAATCCTTCATCTCAAACTTCTGCTTCAATAGCATTTTCACATGAAGGATATCTTCATCACTGTCACCTGTCATAATCAAATCATTAACATAAATGACAAGTAGCATAATACATTTCTCTATTTTTCTCACATAAAGTGAGAAATCTGCCTTGGAAATCTGAAAGCCAATAGTGATAAGATAATGTCCTATCTTGTCAGACCATGCTCTAGGTGCTACCATACAAGGCTTTCTTCAACCTGCAAACAAACTCAGGATGAACATCATGCACATAACCTGGTGGCTGCTCCATATAGACCTCTTCTTGTAAATCACCATGTAAGAAGGCATTCTTTACATCCATCTGATGTAAAGACCATCCCTTTGATGCAGCCATAGCAATGAGTGCTCTTACGGTTGCCATCCTTGCAACCGGACTGAATGTTTCTTCATAGTCAATGCCATATGTTTGTGCATACCCCTTGACTACTAATCTTGCCTTGTATCTGTTCACAGAACCATCTGCATTGTGCTTCACCTTATAAACCCACTTACAGCCAATTGCATTTTTACCTTTAGGCAAAGGTACCAATTTCCATGTAGCATTTGCTTCCAAGGCATCCATTTCTTCATCTATCGCTTTCTCCCATTTTTCTTTTCCCATGGCTTGCTCAAAAGAAGTGGGTTCTGGTTCCTGTATCACTTTGACCATATATGCATAGTGAATGGCTGTAAATCCATCATATTTCAGCCTATCCACAGGATACCTAGCTCTCGTAGACCTGCGCAAAGTAGGTTCACTCCCAGGTGCTCTCAAAACATCCCTGGTCTTCCTTACTCCAAGTGTAACAATAGAAGGAATACCCAACTCATCATCATTGCTCTGTTCTGAGCCACTGTATTCACCATCCACATAAGAGTGACCTGCATTCACATCAAACGTGGGCTGATCTACCTTCTCTTTTCCTTTTCGTGATACCTGAATACCACTATCTACATTGCTTTGAGAAGATTCTCCTGATCTCAATCTGCCTGTCCATGGCGAAGAATGTGAACCACTGCTAGAGGACGCTCCAGGTCCACTAATATTTTGTGACTGCTGCTGTGAATTCTGTGCAGCGTTACCATTTTGTGCATCTACATCATCAATCACATTTACTGGTTTATACCAGCTACTCATCTCATAAAAAACAACATCTCTGCTCACTGTAAACTTACAAGTAGAAGGGTTATAGCATCTATACCCTTTTTGCTGCAGAGAATAACCAATAAAGATGCACTTCTCAGCTTTTGGATCCAACTTGGATCTCAACTCATCTGGCACATGTACATAGGCAATGCAACCAAAAATTTTCAAATGAGAAATATCTGGTTTCCTACCAGTATACCTGTAAACGCCCCGAACAACGTAGTATGCTTAACAATTATGATATTTGCTTGTTTTCGAGATTTAATATAAAAGAGAATGAACACTTAAAGCTGAAAATGAAAATTACTCACAAAATTACAGCCATGAAAATGTAAAAGTAATGGAGACAAGATTGAGGGTTGAAGGGCAACCCCCCCCCCCCGAAGGAATGTATTTCTGCTCAACCCAAGTCCCTTAGGGAAGAGCTCAGTTACAATCAACCTGAGAGTGAGAATAAGTAATTCTCACTCTCACAAGATCATGCAAAGATGTACAAACACACATGCATTATCTATTATGCAATGATAAGAACTGATTTCTTTACAGTATGAGAGAAGAAAAAGGGGAATTCAGCCTTTCTCCATCGTTGATCAGCAGTACATGGATAGAGCTTGCTTTTTGTAGCTAAAATGGAAGAAAGAGCTCAAGAATTCAGAACAGAGCATTGATGATGAAGTGGGTATTCCTTCTATTGTTACACCTGGAGTAAGGAAGACCAGGGATGTTTTGAGAGCACCTGGGAGTGAACCTACTTTGCGCAGGTCTACCAGAGCTAGGTATCCTGTGGACAGGCTGAAATATGATGGATTTACAGCCATTCACTATGCCTATATGGTCAAAGTGGTACAGGAACCAGAACCCACTTCTTTTGAGCAAGCCATGGGAAAAGATAAATGGGAGAAAGCCATGGATGAAGAAATGGATGCCTTGGAAGAAAATGCTACATGGGAATTGGTACCTTTGCTTAAAGGTAAGAATGCAATTGGTTGTAAGTGGGTTTATAAGGTGAAGCACAATACAGATGGTTCTGTGAACAGATACAAGGCAAGATTAGTAGTCAAGGGGTATGCACAAACATATGGGGATGGATGGGGCCAGTTTCTGGCTATCTGTGGGTGTTGTACATGAGTTTACAGCAAAGAAAAATGATGTTGAATGAAGAAAAACGAGCTCTTATTTATAGGAGAGGGGAGAGCTAGTACAAAAGGGGAAAGTGGAGTAGCACAAGACAAGTGTCCAGCCACATGTCATGAGATGTGACAAGTGGTGGGACACTTGTAAACTTGTGTGACAAGTGTCTTGACACTTGTCTCTTCTCTATGGCCTTCCTTTTTGGGTTGAATACTGTCAAGAATAGAAACAACCAAATTTAGTAAGCACAGTCAGAGTACAGAACTTACTATTTTTAGAATGACATCCCTATTTTTTAGGACTAGCATTTTTAGGCTAATTCGAGGCTCCTAAAATTTAGGGACCTCCTAAAATTTAGGGATCTCCTAAAATTTAGGGACCTCCTAAAATTTAGGGATCTCCTAAAATTTAGGGACCCCCCCAATATGGGTATCATATGAAAGCTTTTTCCGTGTACATCGCAAAAATGGTATCCGAATCGTCATGTGGCTTTCCTATGCAAAGAAATGTGCATTTCAAGCTTTCAGCCCACACATGCACATTATACAAGCATTTCATGATCATGCCATCTTGTTGATTGTAACTGTCTGTTCTGGTGGATCTAGCCCACACTTCAAGGCATCAATCCTTTCTGTGTGCGAGTCTAACCCTGATATGCGTGAGTTCTAGTCACAGGCGCCCAATCGGGTCATATAGGTGGAAGTGTGAACTATCTTTTCTCTAACCCACTGCGTGGGTCCACCATAACCTGTGACCACTCATCAGTGGCCAGCTCCAATGCACTTTTCTTTATATCTAATTAGTGCAAAGGAAATAAATTTAATAAATCATTATATAGACAAATTAATGAAAAAGGATACAAATTCTGTTTCTATAGAGTTGTGACAGCCCTCTGGCTTTTATTCAGCTGTCCTCAGATGAAAAGCTTCTTGATATTGCTGTAGAATATTTGGGTAATCCTTCATGAATTTTTCATCTACCCACTGTGCATCTGTTGTGGGTAGATTTTTGAATTTTAGTAAGAATTTTCGTGTCACAAGGCCACTTCTCGTGGTTCGATCCTTGAGAAATAAAATCTTTTCAGGTTCCAAGAGTTGCTCTATTTCTTCAACTTCTAGGGGATCTTCAGTAATGGGTTCCTTTGGTTCTGGTCCTATGTAAGGTTTTAGCAAACTTACATGAAAAGCATTGTGTATTTTCCAATGAGCAGGAAGCTCAAGTCGATAAGAAACTTCATTTATTTTCTCAATCACTTTGAAGGGTCCAAAGTATCTACTGGAGAGCTTTGGAAAAGATGAATTTTGACCAGAACCTTGTTTGAGCCTGCTTTTATCAAACTTTAGCAAGACATATTGACCTTTTTCAAAAGCCAAAGGTCTTCTTCGTTTATCTTCTTGCTTCTTTTGTCGCTCTTGGGAAACTTTGATAGCGGCTCGAAATTGATCCATTGTGGTTTTTAAATCTGAAGCAAACTCATCAGCAGCAAAAATCTTATCTTTAGTGCGAATAATTGGAGGAGGAATCACTTTACCCTGTACTATTTCATTTGGAGCTTTCCCTGTGGATGAGTGCACTGTATTGTTGTAAGCAAACTCCAATAATGGAAGATATTTCTCCCATTGTGACTTATGTTCACTAACATAAGCTTTCAACATATCCAAAAGAGTGAGATTCATCACTTCTGTTTGGCCGTCAGTTTGAGGATGAAAAGCTGAGGAGAACTTTAAAGTGGTTCCCAAATTCTCAAATAAAGCACGCCAAAAGTTACTTGTGAATTTGGAGTCTCTATCTGAAATGATCTCAGAAGGCATACCATGTAATCTGAAGATATGTTGAATGAAAAGTCTTGCAGCTTGTGCGGATTTCAATGTTTTATGACATGGAATAAAATGTGATTGTTTGCTGAATCTATCAATTATAACCCAAATCATATCATGACCTTGAGGTGTTCTTGGAATACCTGAGATGAAATCCATTGTGATAGATTCCCATAGATCTTTGGGCACTGGAAGAGGTTGCAACAATCCTGGAATCTTCTGCCTATCATATTTGGATTTTTGGCATACCAGACAAGCCTCAATGAAATTATGTGTATCTTTTCGTAATGTTGGCCAATAAAAGTAGCGCTCAATTGCACTTAGAGTGGCTGCCCTCCCTCTATGCCCTGCATAAGGGGGTTCATGACTTTCTTTAAGCACCTTTTGTCGAACAGGAAGAGTGACACAAAGGCGATTGTTCATGAGAAGGTAACCGTCTTTGATGGAATAATCTGGATGAGAACCTCCTTGCTGTAAATTTGACCAAATTGCTGCAAAATCAGTATCTTCATCATAAGTATTCTTCATCGTTTGAAAATCTTCATGATTAGCCACTGTAATAGTTGCGATGCGAGGCACTCTAGAAAGTGCATCAGCAACTACATTTTGTTTCCCTGGAGTGTACATAATTTGAAAATGAAACATAGACAAGAAATTTTCCCATCTTGCATGTTTCTCCTGCAAATGCTTTTGAGTCTTGAAATACTTCAAGCTTTGATGATCGGTTTTAATAAGGAATTCATTGCCTAAAAGATAATGTTTCCATATCTTTAAAGCATGAACCACTGCTAAGAGCTCCTTTTCATAAATGTCATACATTTTCTCCACATCATTTAGATGGCGGCTTTCAAAGGCTACGGCATGGCCTTCTTGATTTAGCACTACACCAATACAATCACCGCAAGCATCTGCTTCCACCACAAATGGTTTTACCAGATCTGGAATGATAAGAACAGGTCCAGAAGTAAGAGTTGTTTTCAGCCTTGTGAAGGCTGCCTTCTCTTTTTCCTTCCATTGGAAAGAGATCTTCTTCTTTGTAAGGTCATGAAGTGGAGAAGCCATATGTGCAAAATGCTTGATGAAGCGGCGGTAATAAGAACATAAGCCAAGAAACGATTGCACCTCATGTACATCACAAAGATGAGGCCATTCTTGGATTATCCTGATCTTTTCAGGATCCATCTGAATCCCTTCAAAAGAGATGACATGCCCAAGGTAATTTATTTTATGCATGAAAAATTCACTCTTTTTACCATTTACCAAGAGTTGATTTTGTTGTAGTAATTGTAGAACAATTTCCAAGTGTTGATGATGCTCCTCTTCATTCTTACTAAAGACAAGAATATCATCAAAGAAAGTACCGACATATTGTCGATGCTCTCTAAAGATGCGCTCCATCATTCGATTAAAGGTGGATGGTGCATTGGTTAATCCGAAAGGAACCACCAAGAATTCATAAAGACCGTATGAAGTGCGGAAAGCAGTTTTGTGTACATCTTGTGGTATTACCCTAATTTGATGATAACCACTCTTTAGATCAATGCGGCTGAAAACCTTTGAGCCTCCTAGACGATCCAAAATGTCATCAATTCTGGGAATAGGAAACCGATTCTTCACAGTGATTTTGTTGAGGGCTCGATAATCAATGCACATCCTGAATGTGCCATCTTTCTTTTGAACAAGAAGAACCGGTGAACAAAATGGTGAGCTACTTGGCCTAATTAGCCCACGGTTGAGTAGGTCTTCGACTTGCTTTCTGATTTCTTCTTGTTGAGGACGGCTCACACGGTATGGTGCTATATTAGGAGGAGAACTGCCCGGGATAATATCAATATGATGGTCTTCTGGCCTTTCTGGGGGAAGCTGATAAGGAAGATCTTCTGAAAAACAATCTTTATACTTTTCCAAGAGCTGAAGTTGCTCTTGGTTTTCAGCATTCATATTATCTTTTACATCAGTGACATAAAGCAGACAATATTGAACACAATCCTTAATTGCTCTAGAGACTTGCATATGTCTTACCATAGGTATGGTGTCTCCAGAAACTCCAGCTTGGATTTCGTACTTCTTGCCTTTGTTGGTGAGTTCTACCTTCTTTTTCTGAGAGAAAATGGTTGAATCTACTCTATGATTCCAGGGCATGCCAAGAATCACATCGCAACCATCAAGGTCTCCGATACAGAAGGTATCTTCGTCACTGTAGCCTTGAATTTGAAACTTGAGCTTGCCAATGTAGGGTATCACAGTCTTCACTGTGTCACCTTCATCAGCATTTAAAGCTTGGCGAACTTCTGCCGGAGTGTCCATCTCTTCATTCTTTAATCCAAGCTCTTTAGCTAATTGCAAGGAAATGATATTTTCATTTGCCCCAAGATCTATCAAGAATAGTGCTTTCTTACCTTGCAACTGTCCCCAAGCTTTTAATAATTTGCGCGTCTCTGGAGTGTGAGTTGTGTTTGCAACTACATCACTGATAGCATTGATTTTCACTGGCGACTTAGGCTTGTTGTCAGAAACCTTGCTTTGTCCCTTGTTTGGACATTGCTTTGCTATGTGGCCTGTTTGTCCACATTTAAAGCACTTCCCTTCTTTCATGAAGCGTTGCTTTTCTTCTTCGAAAAGTTGCTTTGCTTGTGGGTATAGATTGGAGCGAAATTGAGGAGCATTAGGAGGTGCATAGGGCTTCATCTTCTTTTGATTTGATGGCTGCTTTTGCCACTGTTTTTGTCCTTCATTTGGGGCTGAATACTCCTCATCATCAGCTACTCTCTTCTTATCATTCTTTTGGAATGATTTGTTGCCATTGTGCTCCATTTCCCATGTCTCAGCATGGTCAATGAGTTCCCTGAGACTAGAACAATGATAATGATTAAGAGCAGTACGAAGTTTAAAATGCAAACCTCCTTGAAACTTCCTAAGCTTTTTCGAACTGCTGATCTTCTTGAAATGTTGGACCTTCAAAAGTAGCTCCCAAAATCTCTTGGTATAGTCACCAAGTGACTCATTTTTCCTTTGCCAAAGCCGATCCCATTCCATTTTTACATCTCTTTTGAAATGAACAGGAAGAAATTGGCTTTGTATCAGGCAAACAAAGGACCGCCATGATTTTGGGGCAGCATGATCATATTCCAACCCCGTCCACCAAGTACGGGCTAAGTCGGTTAAATGTAAAGCTGCAAACTTAATCTTTTCTTTTTCTTTATACTTGTCACGACCATACAAAATTTGAAATTGACGAATAAACTTCAGAAGAAGATCAGGATTTCGGGAACCATCATACATACTGAACTTGATCTTCTTTTCAAGTTGAGATAGTGACTTAGTCTTCTTCTTCTTCTTATGCCTTCGTTCATGCTCGGATCTTGAGGTTGAAGATGATGAAGTGCTTGATGGGGATGAAGATGGAGACAAGGGTGAAGAATGTCGATGCCTTTGACGATGATGAGGTCTTCCACGAGAAGGGTGTGACTCTTCATTACTAGAAGAGGATCCATTAGAATAGGCGCCGGATGACTTTGAAGAAGAGGATGAGCTTCGACGCGATCTCTTTCTTTGTCTTGAAGTAGAATGGGACTGCCTCTTAGAAGTAGTTGGACTTCTTGATCGGCTCCTTTCATTGGTATGGCTTTGTCTTCTTGAAGTAGATGGGCTTCTTTCCTTGAATTCTTTGGGATTCTCAACTTTTTCTAGTTTGAGAAGTTGCTCACGAATTTGCTGATTCTCCTCTCTAAGACTCTGAATGGCTTGAAGGATAGCACTCGATTGATCCATTGAGACTAAAGAAAAAAAATATGCTCAAGCACTCAATGCAAGGGCTGAAAACAAACAAACTTATAGTTGTAAGCACTACCAGTGTTGGGGGTGAGGACCGAGCCAAAGCTCTGATACCACTGTAAATGCCCCGAACAACGTAGTATGCTTAACAATTATGATATTTGCTTGTTTTCGAGATTTAATATAAAAGAGAATGAACACTTAAAGCTGAAAATGAAAATTACTCACAAAATTACAGTCATGAAAATGTAAAAGTAATGGAGATAAGATTGAGGGTTGAAGATGGACAACCCCCCCCGAAGGAATGTATTTCTGCTCAACCCAAGTTCCTTAGGGAAGAGCTCAGTTACAATCAACCTGAGAGTGAGAAGAAGTAATTCTCACTCTCACAAGATCATGCAAAGATGTACAAACACACATGCATTATCTATTATGCAATGATAATAACTGATTTCTTTACAGTATGAGAGAAGAAAAAGGGGAATTCAGCCTTTCTCCATCGTTGATCAACAGTACATGGATAGAGCTTGCTTCTTGTAGCTAAAATGGAAGAAAGAGCTCAAGAAGGAGATGCTGTAATGAATTTACAGGCTTGCTGTCTTGTAAAACAACAGTGATAGAAGAGGGAATATGGAGGAATTTGATAATGGAGAAGTGGGGGATGATGATGGGGATGGATGGGGCCAGTTTCTTGCTATCTGTGGGTGCTGTACGTAAGTTTACAGCAAAGAAAAATGATGTTGAATGAAGAAAAACGAGCTCTTATTTATAGGAGAGGGGAGAGCTAGTACAAAAGGGGAAAGTGGAGTAGCACAAGACAAGTGTCCAGCCACATGTCATGAGATGTGACAAGTGGTGGGACACTTGGAAACTTGTGTGACAAGTGTCTTGACACTTGTCTCTTCTCTATGGCCTTCCTTTTTGGGTTGAATACTGTCAAGAATAGAAACAACCAAATTTAGTAAGCACAATCAGAGTACAGAACTTACTATTTTTAGAATGACATCCCTAGTTTTTAGGACTAGCATTTTTAGGCTAATTCGAGGCTCCTAAAATTTAGGGACCTCCTAAAATTTAGGGATCTCCTAAAATTTAGGGACCCCCCCAATATGGGTATCATATGAAAGCTTTTTCCGTGTACATCGCAAAAATGGTATCCGAATCGTCATGTGACTTTCCTATGCAAAGAAATGTGCATTTCAAGCTTTCAGTCCACACATGCACATTATACAAGCATTTCATGATCATGCCATCTTGTTGATTGTAACTGTCTGTTCTGGTGGATCTAGCCCACACTTCAAGGTATCAATCCTTTCTGTGTGCGAGTCTAACCCTGATATGCGTGAGTTCTAGTCACAGGCGCCCAATCGGGTCATATAGGTGGAAGTGTGAACTATCTTTTCTCTAACCCACTGCGTGGGTCCACCATAACCTGTGACCACTCATCAGTGGCCAGCTCCAATGCACTTTTCTTTATATCTAATTAGTGCAAAGGAAATAAATTTAATAAATCATTATATAGACAAATTAATGAAAAAGGATACAAATTCTGTTTCTATAGAGTTGTGACAGATACCTCTCCTCTGGAGTCATCCCATGTATTGCTGCAGTGGGAGTCCTGTTCATTATATAGACTGCCGTAGCAACTGCTTCAGCCCAGTAAAAATCTGGCAAGTCTTTTTCGTTGAGCATGGCACGAGATACCTCTCCAATATGCCTGTTTTTCCTTTCTGCAACTCCATTTTGTTGTGCGATATGACTGCATGAATATTGCTGCTTTATGCCATGCTCCTGCAGGAACCTTGCAAACTCATTTGAGAGGTACTCTCCCTCTCCATCTGACCTTAGGCATTTTATTTGCAGGCCTGTTTCTTTTTCAACCATAGCTTTAAGAGTTTTGAAATGCCCAAAAACTTCACTTTTCTTTTTCATAAAATACACCCAAACTTTTCTACTATAGTCATCAATAAAACTGACAAAATAATGACAGCCTCCAAGAGATGCAGCTTTAGTAGTCCACACATCAGAGTGGATTAATCCCAATGGCTTCTTACTCTCTTGAACATGTCTAGGAAATGGTTTCCTTGCATGTTTTCCAAATTGGAAGGCTTCACATACCTTATGTATTTCTTGTTGAGATATCGAGCTCCACTCGTGATACGCCAGGGTGACCGTTGTGTATTTATGTCACCGACTTGTCAGTTGTAGACGCAGTTGGTATACCGCCCCTGAATAATAGCTACATGATAGCTATCATTATCTACTCTAGTTCGTGGCTCAGTTAGTATGCCACCTTAGTTAGTTGAGTTTGGTTTGAGACCCATATCTAGGGTTCTTCTATTTCTTTGTACTTGAGTTCTTTTGGCTTACACAACTAAGAAGAGGAAAACTGTTTTCAGCCTCCACCCTTGTGTGTATTCCCCCATTGTGCAAGCAAGAAAGCTTCAAGCGAGACTCCTTCCTTCTCTCCCACAATCTTGACATGGTATCAGAGCCTTGTTCATGGTAAGGAGCTCAAAAAAAAAAAAGCAAGCCAATCTCGCGGTGTTCTGGTAAGAGGAGCAGTGTTGCTTTCATTTTCTGTTTTGGGAGCAGATCTCTGCAGGTAGCACAGCCGAAAATTGCAGGAGTGCATTGTCTCAGGTTGAGACGCCCTTCGCGGTGAAGCAAGAGGGCAGTATATGCTGCGGGTAAGAGCTTTAGCTCTTGGCGACCCTGTTTTTTTGATTTGAGGCCATTTCGGGGCCTGTTTTGGAGGCGGAAGTTTTCTGCACGCACTCAGGAAAAGGCTCAGTTTTATGCTGTTCAGCCACTGTTCTACAGGTCGGTGAAAAGTTACTGTAGAAATTGCATTGTATGCCTGTGCGCAGAGACATTGGGAGTTACAGAATCATCCCTGTTGCCTGTTTATGCAAAATCGTCACTAGGAAGTGACTGTGTGGTCAAATACCACTTTCGCCAGTTTTGCAGATTCGCTCTTGTGAGGGTGAAGCTGTGTTTTTTGCAGTGACAGAATTTTTTGCAGTGTTCTGTAATGGCGTCTGATTCTCTTTCACAGATTGTCACTGAAAAGCTTGACAAGAACAACTTCCAAGCATGGAAGTTTAGAATGACGAATTTCCTTATGGGAAAAGGATATTGGGAATTTGTTGCAGGAAATGAAGAAGAACCAGTTCTTCCTGATGTTCCCAATCAACAGCAAATGCAGGCATTCAAAACATGGCATGAGAGAGCCAGGAAAGTTATGTATTGGCTGTCTATCAGTATTTCAGACTCTATGATTGTGCATATTCAGGATGCAAGTACGCCAAAGGAGGCATGGGATACTTTGTCAAAAATGTATAGCACAAATACGCAAGCTAGGAAAATGCAGCTCAAGCAAGAGTTGCATAATGTGCAAAGAGAAAGTATGAGTATCAACGACTACCACATGAAGGTGAAGAAGATTGCAGATGCACTTGCTTCCATTGGGTCGCCAGTGGAAGATGATTTAGTTTCCGTGACCTTGAATGGTCTAGGAAAGGATTATGCACAGTTTCGGACATCCATTTCAGTTCGTGAAAGATTTCCTGATTTTGAAGAGTTGATTGCTCTTCTAATTTCTGAGGAGCAGAGAAATGGTGGTGCATCTTCTTCAGGAGGAACTTCAAAAGAAGCTGTCTTCTACTCAAATGCTGGAAGAGGTAGAGGCAGAGGTAGAGGAGGCCGATTTGGAGGCCGTGGCAGAAATCAGAATAAGCAGCAAACTCAAGAAAACCAGTCCTATGGAGGAGGACGTGGTAACTCTAGAGGCAGGGGGAGCCAAAGAGGTCGTGGTGGATGGCAAAGAGGCCAAAATGCAAACAGTAATGTTGAATGCTACTACTGTGGTAAAATGGGTCATATGGCTAAAGACTGCTATAAAAAGCAGAATGACATCATGAATGGAAAACTGCAACAAGGGAATTATGCATCTTCTAGCAGACAGGGTGATGACAGAAATGAGCATTTATTCATGGTGCAGCACATGAACAATTCTGTGACAAGTGCAGAAGGAAGCAATGATGTATGGTATGTTGACTCAGGTGCATCAAACCACATGACAGGTCATGTAGAATGGATGGAGGATGCAAGGAAAATGGAAAAACCAGGATTTGTGGAGACTGGTGATGATACTGCACATCCTATTGTGCAGATTGGAAAAATTCCCTTGTCTATGCAGGATGGGAAAAAGAAATACTTGTCTGATGTATTTCATGTCCCGAATATCACCAAGAATCTGGTTTCTGTTAGTCAAATGGTTGAGCAGGGCTTGCAGGTCAGATTTAATCCTCATGGATGCTTTGTTGAGGATATGAAAAATAAAGGTCGCTTGATAGCAAAAGGAAAGAAGAAGGGCAGAATGTTTACATTGGATGCAGACATGCCTGAATTGAGTGCAGCAATGTTTGCACATGGGACCGGTGTAGTTGCAGATATTGATATCTGGCATAAACGCATTGGTCATGTTAATATACAGCGACTTAAATCAATGCAGGCCCAAAACATTGTTGCAGGATTGCCTAAGTTCAAGGTTGCAGAAATGCATAAGGTATGTGAAGCCTGTCAATTTGGAAAATAGGCAAGGAAACCATTTCCTAGACATGTTCAAGAGAGTAAGAAGCCATTGGAATTAATCCACTCTGATGTGTGGACAACTAAAGCTGCATCTCTTGGAGGCTGTCATTATTTTGTCAGTTTTATTGATGACTATAGCAGAAAAGTTTGGGTGTATTTTATGAAAAAGAAAAGTGAAGTTTTTGGGCATTTCAAAACTCTTAAAGCGATGGTTGAAAAAGAAACAAGCCTGCAGATAAAATGCCTAAGGTCAGATGGAGGGGGAGAGTACCTCTCAAATGAGTTTGCAAGGTTCCTGCAGGAGCATGGCATAAAGCAGCAATATTCATGCAGTCACACCCCACAGCAAAATGGAATTGCAGAAAGAAAAAACAGACATATTGGAGAGGTGTCTCGTGCCATGCTCAATGAAAAAGACCTGCCAGATTTTTATTGGGCTGAAGCAGTTGCTACAGCAGTCTACATAATGAACAGGACTCCCACTGCAGCAATACATGGAATGACTCCAGAGGAGAGGTATACTGGTAGGAAACCAGATATTTCTCATTTGAAAATTTTTGGTTGCATTGCCTATGTACATGTGCCAGATGAGCTAAGATCCAAGTTGGATCCAAAAGCTGAGAAGTGCATCTTTATTTGTTACTCTCTGCAACAAAAAGGGTATAGATGTTATAACCCTTCTACTCGTAAGTTTACAGTGAGCAGAGATGTTGTTTTTGATGAGATGAGTAGCTGGTATAAACCAGTAAATGTGATTGATGATGTAGATGCACAAAATGGTAATGCTGCACAGAATTCACAGCAGCAATCACAAAATATTAGTGGACCTGGAGCGTCCTCTAGCAGTGGTTCACATTCTTCGCCATGGACAGGCAGATTGAGATCAGGAGAATCTTCTCAAAGTAATGCAGATAGTGGTATGCAGGTATCACGAAAAGGAAAAGAGAAGGTTGATCAGCCCATGTTTGATGTGAATGCAGGTCACTCTTATGTGGATGGTGAATCCAATGGCTCAGAACAGAGCATTGATGATGAGTTGGGTATTCCTTCTATTGTTACACCTGGAGTAAGGAAGACCAGGGATGTTTTGAGAGCACCTGGGAGTGAACCTACTTTGCGCAGGTCTACGAGAGCTAGGTATCCTGTGGATAGGCTGAAATATGATGGATTTACAGCCATTCACTATGCATATATGGTTAAAGTGATACAGTAACCAGAACCCACTTCTTTTGAGGAAGCCATGGGAAAAGAAAAATGGGAGAAAGCCATGGATGAAGAAATGGATGCCTTGGAAGAAAATGCTACATGGGAATTGGTACCTTTGCCTAAAGGTAAGAATGCAATTGGCTGTAAGTGGGTTTATAAGGTGAAGCACAATACAGATGGTTCTGTGAACAGATACAAGGCAAGATTAGTAGTCAAGGGGTATGCACAAACATATGGCATTGACTATGAAGAAACATTCAGTCCGGTTGCAAGGATGGCAACCGTAAGAGTAGTCATTGCTATGGCTGCATCAAAGGGATGGTCTTTACATCAGATGGATGTAAAGAATGCCTTCTTGCATGGTGATTTGCAAGAAGAGGTCTATATGGAGCAGCCACCAGGTTATGTGCATGCTGTTTATCCTGAGTTTGTTTGCAGGTTGAAGAAAGCCTTGTATGGCTTGAAGCAAGCACCTAGAGGATGGTCTGACAAGATAGGACAGTATCTTGTCACTATTGGCTTTCAGATTTCCAAGGCAGATTTCTCACTTTATGTGAGAAAAACAGAGAAAGGTATTATGCTACTTGTCATTTATGTTGATGATTTGATTATGACAGGTGACAGTGATGAAGATATCCTTCATGTGAAAATGCTATTGAAGCAGAAGTTTGAGATGAAGGATTTGGGAGAGCTGCGTTATTTCTTGGGCATTGAGGTGATTAGATCACCAAGTGGGATACAGCTCTTGCAGAGGCAGTATGGATTGGACATGCTGTCCAAATATGGGATGACAGGCTGTAAGCCTATTTCAGTTCCTTTGGAGCAGAATGTGAAGCTGAGCACAGATGCAGGTGAGCTTCTAGAAGACCCTACTATGTACAAACGCATAGTAGGAAGCTTGATTTATATGACTATTACCAGGCCAGATTTGAGCTATGTTGTTGGATTGGTAAGTCAGTTTATGCAGGCTCCAAGGAAACCGCATTTGGATGCGGCTAGACACATACTCAGGTATGTGAAGTCCACATTGCAGTATGGACTATTTTATCAGACTGGGGTTCAGATACAGCTGCATGGATACACTGATGCTGATTGGGCTGGTAGTATTTCTGATAGAAGATCTACCAGTGGATATGTGTTCTCTTTTGGGAGTGCTGCAGTCACTTGGAGCAGCAAGAAACAGCCTACAGTTGCCTTGTCGAGCACAGAGGCTGAGTACAGGGGTGCAGCAATGGCTGCATGTGAGGTAGCTTGGTTGCATAAGCTACTTTATGATATGCATCAGCCTTCAGATGGGCCAGTTGTCATTTATTGTGACAACATGAGTAGTATACACTTGGCAAATAACCCAGTCTATCATGCTAGAACAAAGCACATTGAGGTGCATTATCACTATGTGCGAGAGAGGGTTTTACTAGGTCTTATTGATCTAGTTTATGTCAGCACAGAGGATCAGGTAGTTGACATATTTACGAAGGGATTGGGCGCAGAGAAGCTGCGCAAGTTGAGAGACCTGCTTGGTGTGCAGGAATTGGGATTGAGCTCGAGGGGGAGTGTTGAGATATCGAGCTCCACTCGTGATACGCCAGGGTGACCGTTGTGTATTTATGTCACCGACTTGTCAGTTGTAGACGCGGTTGGTACACCGCTCCTGAATAATAGCTATATGATAGCTATCCTTATCTACTCTAGTTCGTGGCTCAGTTAGTATGCCACCTTAGTTAGTTAAGTTTGGTTTGAGACCCATATCTAGGGTTCTTCTATTTCTTTGTACTTGAGTTCTTTTGGCTTACACAACTAAGAAGAGGAAAACTGTTTTCAGCCTCCACCCTTGTGTGTATTCCCCCATTGTGCAAGCAAGAAAGCTTCAAGCAAGACTCCTTCCTTCTCTCCCACAATCTTGACATTTCTGCAACCTTGAATTTAGGCAAACCTGCAACAATATTTTGGGCTTGCATTGATTTAAGTGGCTGTACATTAACATGACCAATGCATTTATGCCAGATATCAATATCTGCAACTACACCGGTCCCATGTGCAAACATTGCTGCACTCAATTCAGGCATGTCTGCATCCAACGTAAACATTCTGCCCTTCTTCTTTCCTTTTGCTATCAAGCGACCTTTATTTTTCATATCCTCAACAAAGCATCCGTGAGGATTAAATCTGACCTGCAAGCCATGCTCAACCATTTGACCAACAGAAATCAGATTCTTGGTGATATTCGGGATATGAAATACATCGGACATGTATTTCTTTTTCCCATCTTGCATAGACAAAGGAATTTTTCCAATCTGCACAATAGGATGTGCAGTATCATCACCAGTCTCCACAAATCCTGGTTTTTCCATTTTCCTTGCATCCTCCATCCATTCTGCATGACCTGTCATGTGGTTTGATGCACCTGAGTAAACATACCATACATCATTGCTTTCTTCTGCACTTGTCACAGAATTGTTCATGTGTTGCACCATAAACAAATGTTCATTTCTGTCATCACCCTGTCTACTAGAAGATGCATAATTTTCTTGTTGCAGTTTTCCATTCATGATGTCATTCTGCGTTTTATAGCAGTCTTTAGCCATATGACCCATTTTACTACAGTAGTAGCATTCAACATTACTGTTTGCATTTTGGCCTCTTTGCCATCCACCACGACCTCTTTGGCTCCCCCTGCCTCTAGAGTTACCACGTCCTCCTCCATAGGACTGGTTTTCTTGAGTTTGCTGCATATTCTGATTTCTACCACGGCCTCCAAATCGACCTCCTCTACCTCTGCCTCTACCTCTTCCAGCATTTGAGTAGAAGACAGCTTCTTTTGAAGTTCCTCCTGAAGAAGATGCACCACCATTTCTCTGCTCCTCAGAAATTAGAAGAGCAATCAACTCCTCAAAATCAGGAAATCTTTCACGGACGGAAATGGATGTTCGAAACTGTGCATAATCCTTTCCTAGACCATTCAAGGTCACAGAAACTAAATCATCATCTTCCACTGGCGACCCAATGGAAGCAAGTGCATCTGCAATCTTCTTCACCTTCATGTGGTAGTCATTGATGCTCATAGTTTCTCTTTGCACATTATGCAACTCTTGCTTGAGCTGCATTTTCCTGGCTTGCGTATTTGTGCTATACATTTTTGACAAAGTATCCCATGCCTCCTTTGGCGTACTTGCATCCTGAATATGCACAATCATAGAGTCTGAAATGTTGATAGACAGCCAATACATAACTTTCCTAGCTCTCTCATGCCATGCTTTAAATGCCTGCATTTGCTGTTGATTGGGAACATCATGAAGAACTGGTTCTTCTTCATTTCCTGCAACAAATTCCCAATATCCTTTTCCCATAAGGAAATTCGTCATTCTAAACTTCCATGCTTGGAAGTTGTTCTTGTCAAGCTTTTCAGTGACAATCTGTGAAAGAGAATCAGAGGCCATTACAGAGCACTGCAAAAAATTCTGTCACTGCAAAAAACACAGCTTCACCCTCACAAGGGCAAATCTGCAAAACTGGCGAAAGTGGTATTTGACCACACTGTACATCAACATTCTTCTTTTTCACTCTTTTTGTGATCAAATCACTCTTTACAACTTTGAGTTGAAGGCAAGGGTATGGCTAAAGGCAAGAGTCATATACTACCTTGGGAGTGGTGGTTATATGACTTATTTACAAGACTTCCTAAGTTCTCTATTAGTTATGTTTACTTTCTTATTTTTTATACTACTTGTACTAATAACCATATTTCTAACAATGCTACTTTGGCTATCTTGCAACACTCAATCCCACAAATCACAATCCCATGAGGTTGGAGACTAAGTATGCAGAGGGACACTGACTCATTGTACTCATCGATAGATTAAATGCATGTGGTGGTCGAGTAAGTCATACCTCTTTCATGTTTCCAATTTTTTATTTTTGTGATGCATTGTGTACTCTAGATTAATCTTTGATTGTTTATATTGTAGAGTCCATTTGATGATCCATTGCATCAGGAAAAGCTCTTGGATGGTGAGGAGCTATGACAATTGCATGGACTCATGGAGCACATATCCCTTCGTTTTTTTAGCCATGTGCTTTATGAAGACTCTTTCTATGTAGCTTTCTTTAGATAATTTCTCATCATTTGTATAGACTTGCAGTTTGTAACATTCGTGAATACATTTCTTATTTTGGTTTCTTCTCCCTATCAGTCCATGTACTTCTATGAAATGTCATTGTTAATATTATACTTATTTGAAAATTAAGTCAATGGACACCTTCTTCTTAGCATCTCACAATGTATGTATTTGGATTAGAAATATATATTCAATTTATAAATGAGTTATGGAACATTGTTCACACCCTGTGGTTGGGAAGGTTGCAGGGATGCATGCCCTGCAACCCGATTTTTTTTCACTTTGTAACCATCCCTATTTGCATGGCAAAGAAAACTGCATGTATCACTATTTGCATTGCAAATATACCTACAATCATCACTATTTGCATCACTATCTACATCATAGTGGCACAAATAGTGATAGATCTATAGAGACACATATAGCAACATTTTTAGCGATGATGTGGATAATTTGTTGGATGAATAATTTTGTCGCTTTAAATGTCACTATACAGCTTATATGTTGTAGTGTCAATCCAACCCTTGGATATCTATGGATATGTTGGACTTTGAGGGCCTTCGCTTGGAGCCTAGGTCAAAACGCACCTTCGATATCAATACTTCTATAGAGTTGATGACTGCTTACATGTGGGTGTATCCAATTAGAATGTCAATGCCATAGGGCGTTTGATGCAATTATGTCTAGCTATCACCTATTAGAGGTCATTTTGGACAAGGCATATTTGAGCTTTATGGAGAAGGTATTGATTTTAGAGGAGAAAATAACTATCGTTTATAATGCCCTCTTCCCTGCCTCTACTTGACTTGGTCCTCAAGGGTAGCTAGTCAAGATCAACCTTGCATCCTTGGATACCCTCAACTTGAACATAGTTGGTCTATATAGTGACAAGCTCGTGATCACCCAAATTCTCAACAAAGAGAAAGACTCGAGAAAGAAAGCCTTATGTCCACAAATGCTTGACAGTATGTCAGATGATTCTCTAAAGCTTGGTTTATATGTGTGTTCGAGCGATAACCTTTTCTTATATCTCATCTACTAGCTTGGATGTAAGCAATGGTAACTTACTAATGGCCAAGCTTTCAAAAAAGATATGGCCTACAACTTCATAAGGTATATTATGAAGCTTTCTAGATGTGTTGATTCATGTCTTCAAGGGAAAAGTATACATCCTACTATGAAGCAATGCACTACAAGTGTGCCATACATGAAAAAATAGAGAACTGAAATATTAGAGGCTAGTTGTTCACATATATGGAAGGGATGCACAATGTCCAGTTGGTCACAACACACAAATCATTTTTTCAATAGGGATAAAGTTATAAGTATGTGCTATCGAGTCTCTACACCCACTGTTTCTTGGTCTTGGCTTCAATCACTTTCTGATACTTACTTATCATCGTCCATTTCTCCATCTTTACATAGGATGAGGCACCCTCAGGCTTTGGATTTGAGACAAAGGACACCCCTTTCCTGCAAGTCACCAAGAAAGCACCCTCTCTATGGAGCAAATTAACCCTCAACCCCAACCAATTGTTGATCTTGTTGTCTCTCAAGCATGTAATGAGTACCTCCTCACTCAAAACTACATCTTTGGTATCAACCCTCGAAGAATGATGTTATATCATATTATGCCTTTTGTGAAGCCCCTAGTTTTGATCTAGTTAATGTCTCTCAGTGGTACAACCACATCTCATCCTTACTAGAGAAGTGTTTTCTAGAAACTCCTATTAGTGTTAGCATCACAAATCTACTTGTCATGTATACAAGGAAGCAATCACACAAGGGTAGATGCATGTATACCCCATGCGATTTCTTCTTTTCTGAGCTGCCATCCCTGCTATCAAGCCTATCCTTCTTCTTTGTTATTGTTCTTTGATCTAGATGACTGGAGCAGCATCCATAGTAGCCTTAAGTTTTGCATCTCCTTGTCATTGGGCCTCTCTTATTGCTCTTCTTAACTGCCTCCTTGCTATATTTAACTTAGATCCGCACAACCTTAGGGTTGAGGCCTGATTAGGTGGTAACAAATAGGTACACTTCTTGCTCCAAATCATGGGAGAAATACCATGGTATCAACCATTTGCATGGAAAGCCCAAGTTTAGAGAGTTTTTAGTGTAGTGTGATTACTCATGTATTAGCTACCCATCTAAGAACAAAAGCACATATATCCAGCCCTTTTCAACTCTAGGTTGAGATAGAGGGATAGACTATGCCTTGCTTTCGATAAGCTTCATGCTTTCATGGTGAATGCTTCCATTGAATGCAAAGAGAGCATAATTCTAGTGTAGCTCTATAAGCCTCACCTATCCATAGAAAGACTAACCTCATAAGTCCATGGATTAGGTTTATGCATGAAGGATGATGCATAGACACCTCGATCATGAAGATAAAGACTAACCACATAAGTCCATCGATTGGATCTATGCATAAGGGTGATGTGTAACCTGACTGCACACAGGCTCATGGAGTGGTCTTATGCACATAAGCCAAATGCTTGCAAGGCTTATGCATAAGGCACGCACATGTCATACCGCAACACATTTTCGTAAAACTAATTTGAAGCTTCATTTCACAACAATATAGCCTGGGTTATATAAAACGTCCTCTATCCACACCAACAGATCATGGACTTTATTATTGCGCAGTACATCCACAGTTTCCAGCTTCTTGGAGATTTTAGCAACGTGCTATAGGATGGACATTTGATCCCACAACTAGAGAGATGGGGTTGGGGAATTATTTTGATGCTTTATCAACTTGTGTGCCTTAATTACGTTGATAGTACATTGTAGCTAGCCGTCATCGGGAGATTGCATGTAAACAGAATGACCTCGTGTGAGCTTGCTAACTCAGGGAAGTGATTGTAGTGATCGGTAGGTGAGTCATAGGATAAAGATCAAATGATCTAGTAACTTAAACCATTTCATGATCCAGGAGCTAAAACAATCCACGGATGGGCATGTAGGTGCTGGTGGCAACACAAGAATATTGGTTCCCCGAAGCCCACCTTGGTTGCGTAAAGGGGGGCAAGGAGCTTGAGCATAGGAAGATATTTTGCATGAGCGTGTCAGGTGTCTATAGGAAATAGGTGCCGCAGATTACTGTACGCCTACCAACTGGATGGGTTACATATTATTAATGCTTGAAGTTGGGACGTGGCAGGGGTAAATTAGTGCAGAGTTGACAAAACGGACGCTTGGTATCGGGAGAAGTGTGGATCTCGGATCCTGTGAAGGACAATTTGAAATTTGACAAACCACGATATCCATGGTAGCTGGGTAGCCAAACCTATATTGACAACCACGGGCGTTGTGCCGGCGACCGGCCAGCAGCCTACCTGGACACTGGCTGGCTTGTCCTCGACAGGTGGAGTAGAGGAAGCTTCCTTGTCACTAGCAAACTGCTCGAGCTCACGAGCAACGTTATCATCATGAATCCAATCGTCCATGCCTTCATTCCGTCATATATATATATACACGCGACGCAGCATCGCATCGATACAAGAAAGAATCAAGCGAGTCGCCAGCTGATGCTATCAACTAGTTATACACTTTCACTCCTCCCTTAGCTACAGAAGCTCTGATCCCAGCCAGCCAGCCAGCACTACTGCACAGCATATCCATAAATATAAACGCTATTCTGATCCGTCATAACTGCTTTGCATACAATACTTCTGTTAGCCGCCCGTGTATGGCTAATATAGTGCACAGGAATTGCAATGGCCGATGCTTGCACCGCCAAATAGTAGCAGAGCTTCTGCTCGTACAACTACTTCGGCTGGCAGCTGGGACGCCAGCAGCAGCGGCCATGAGCGTGGGTGTCGTGGGCGTGGTGAGAACGTCAGCCGCTCATATATTGACTGCTAGCGGTGATTCAGCTGCTGCTGCTTCCGCCCGAACACTGGTGCAGGTGCCCACGCCTGCCCCCGTGCTGTCTTACCACAACGGGCCCCTCCTTACTCGACCCCTGCGCCTCCACCTCCTATGGTATGGCTCCTTCTCGGCCACGCAGGAGGCCATCGTCACGGACTTCGTACTGTCTCTGCGGATGAAGAGCGTGTCCAAGGGCTCTCCGGCGCCAGCAGTGTCTCGCTGGTGGAAGACGACCCGGACCTATAAGGACGCCTCCAAGACCGGCGTCGCGGCCAGCATCCGGCTGGGCAAGCGCTTGCAGGATTCCAGCTACTCGATGGGAAAGAATCTGACCAAGGCGGGCGTGGCCACGCTTCTAGCCCGAGCGTTAGCGGCAGGGAGTCTGCCGACTGCAGCGGGGGGCGCCATCTACGTGGTCCTGACGGCGGACGACGTTCTGGTGGAGGATTTCTGCATGAACACGTGCGGCTTCCACAGCAGCAGCAGCGGGGCCAGTACAGCTACTATCACCGATGATGTCCCCTTCTTGTGGGTGGGTAACCCAGGCAAGCAGTGCCCGGGCCTGTGCGCCTGGCCGTACGCCGTCCCCCAGTACGGGCCGCCAAACCCTCTCTTGGTGCCGCCCAACGGCGACGTCGGCATGGAGGGCCTGGTCATCAACCTGGCGGCATTGCTGGCAGGCACCGCCACCAACCCCTTCCGCACGGGCTACTTCGAAGGGGATTCGTCTGACCCATCCGAGGCTGTGACGGCCTGCTCCGGTATCTTTGCCAGCGGTCACTACCCGGGCTACCCCGGCAACCTGCGCGTGGACGAGGCCACCGGCGCCAGCTACAACGCCCTCGGCCTCAACGGCCGGAGGTTCCTCTTGCCCGCCATGTGGAGCCCTGCCACGCGCTCCTGCTTCACACTGCTGTAGCTTCTTTCTGGGAGGCGGCGGCGCCGCCGTTCCGACTGTATATACATACGTACCTTAATGTCAATTGACAGTGGTTGAGAGAAGCGGCACAAGGCGCGCGCACACACACGCCCGCCAGCTGTTTGTAATTTTTCTGCAGTCCCCTGTAAATGATTCGTCTCAATTTTTATGTAAGTGACATTCGTAACCTATAAGCTTTGACTTGGACGTCTTCCCTGGGCCTAGGTCGTAAAACGATGGGATCAATGTTCGTATCCTTACTCGATGCGTAGTGATTGCCGCTCAGTGTACCAAGTAAATTAAATTTGACGGCTGTTTTTCCTGTCAAGCGCTATTTTGCCTGTCAAAACAAGGCTTTTCAAAAATGCCCTGTCAAAATACAAGTCAAAGATTAAAATTTGCATGTCATCAAGACATGCCCAATCAAAATGCCCCTGTCATTTGGCATGTCAACATTTACAAGTTGCCTTTCATTTTTACTAGTTGTATATTGATATGATGGATTATATACTATATAGCATTGTAGCAACTCGCAACTTGCAAGTCAAGAATTGGTGGCTCAAGTACCTAGCAAGTCCTATGCAACTTGCAAGTTTTCAATTACTAACTAGGTTAGTGACTTCATAAGTTGGAAGACTCTTAATATTACAATTTAGTATATTTCATTTACCTTATCTAAAACTAAAACCTAGGATTTCAGAATCAACGGCCTTGAATCTATCTAAGCTTTTGATGTGGTCAAGAATCGAGATTGGAGAAACAGTGTACCGTGTGATTCACAAACTTCAAAGAAGATACACAGTACACTATAGACTTCAGTCGATACTCTCGTGAGTCATCTACAGTCGAGACTCCACATCGCAGTCTCTGCAAACAGGCTACAGCCATTGCTAAACCTTCAGACTTCAAGTTCAAACTCTATCATGCAGCCTGCAGGTGCAGTGTGCTCACTGCTCAGTGCTCAAGAGTTAGTGCTCTAGTCCCCATCTAATAGAGTCCTCAGTCTTGACTCTAAACTAAGGCTAAGTAATGGTACAATCACGATTCACCACTGATCAGTGTACTTGAGACTTGAAGTGGGCAGGCGGCATGTTGCAGTTGATTCGCTGAAGCGTAAGGCTTAAAGCCTTAACCTTAAAGCAGGTTGCACCGTTGTAGGTCAAACGTTGATTCTTCAAGATTGAAAGTTGAGGGCCGAGGCAGGCCACTGGCACGCTACAACTCGCAAGGCACTGGGGTGATGTAGGTGTGATGTGCCCTTGGGCCTATAATCTATTTACTCTTTTCAATAGATTGGAATGCAACCAAGTGGTTACCTTGATCATAATTTTGTACATTCAATTAATGGTGGTTAGCATGCAATACTTGAAACATAATGTTATACTCAAAGTATAATATGCCTTATGATTCAATCTACCAATGGTGCGTAATATGCGATACTTGAAATATAATGTTATGCTCAAAGTATAATATGCACTGTGTTTGATGGATGTGAGCATCCTTGATAGTTATTGTGTGACAATAGATACTATTGGAGATTGAGTGGGAGGCTTGGGACTGGAAAATCTCTATCCAATTCACCAACATATATCGACTTGAGCTTTTAGCCTTTAGGTACACATTGACAAAATCCTTTTGTTGTTTCACATAACAACCTTTCAAAAGTATACATATTATAATCATAACATAAAGTACATTACTTTATGTGATCTTTTTATGTATTGTAGGTAGTTGGACCATGGATCCATCCAAATCTCAAAAGGGTTTGGAAAGGAAAAGAAAATAAAGGCTTATCCTATCGATCGGGACTTGTCTTCTCCATCTTTATTCACTCTTTGACTTAGGACAAACGGAGCTTTACTCGTTTCGCTCCCTGCTTCATAGGCGCTTAGTAACGCATGGATTGAATGAAGATTTGAAATAGGTGCGTCTAATTCTTCCCCGTGCATAGAGTCTTCTTTTTGTCCTCTTGGCAATGAGCGCAGGCATGTTATATTAAGAAAGAACATATCTTCTACAAATGAAACCAAAAGAAAAAAGCAAACTCTTAGTGAGTTTTGCAACCTTCGTAGAACTATGCACGTCCGATTCCATTGTTCTTTTAGTAAGCTTGACTAGGCAAAGGATTTCCTTAACAACTTTACTAAAATAGTTTCTAGGCTTGGCCACCCTTAAGAGGTTTTGTTTTTAATAGCATCGCTTGCTCCTTAGCTTGAGGACATTCCAAATCAAAACTTTTTAAATGTTTCCATAAAGAAAACTATTCCTGATCAAATGCTTTACAAGTACCAATAAGATGTCTCAACCTTGATCCTCTTCAACCATCTCATGCCATTTAGTGGTACATCTAGAGTTTAAATTAGCAATGCCAAGACCCTGTTCAATTTTAGGAGCAATAACAAGGTTGTAGCCAAAAGACTGCCATTAACCATCATCATCACCCCTGGCCCCAAGAAATTGATTGAATAGTCCTTCAACCACATTATGCCACAAGCTCATCTAAAACATAACACGATGAAGGATTTTGATTCCATGATACCAACCACCTCAAAGTGTTAATAAGATACAATATTAAGCCTAGACCATGATTAGCATTGTTACATTGAAAGAAGTAGAAACTAGAGCACAACCCCAAAGAACTAACACATGCAATGAACTGAATGCACAATATAAGCACACCACATCACAATCGACCTGATAATTAAGAAATGGTTGATCCTCATATAGAATGAAACACTACAAGATATACGCCTTATGCGAATGTTAAAAGTGACGAAAATGTTAATAAAGAAATTTACCCTTATCGTCGCAAAAAGTGTCGTTATTGACAATGCCATAGAACAGTAGATATTAGCGTCGTTATCGGCGTCGCTATTTGCGTTGGTATCAACGTCGCATTTGCTACAGTATTGACGTAAATAATGACACTGATAACAACACTTTGCAATGCTAATAACGACACTAATAGCGACGCATGCAATAAATTTGCGACGCTGATAGCGACAGTAATAGGGAAAAAAACATTTGTGGCAGGGCAGCTATGTGCTTTATTTGGGCCATACAAAATAGTTTCATAAATGTGTACAATGCTCGTGTAAATAAAGACAAAGTGTACTTAAATCATAACACTGATACATGAAATGAATACATGATCGCATAATGAAAGCGACCGGTACAATCATGGCAAGATATTACTACTACATAGAAAATGTCTACACAGATTCCGTAACAAAAAAAAAAGGGTGTGTGAGCTCCACGGATCTAAGGGCGAGCTATAGATCATCGCCATCTAAAACCTCGTCCCGCCGCAAAGGAGCATCGAACGGACTCTGCAAAAAAAGAAACAACTACACATCAGTCCACTATACAATAATGGATTCTAATTAAACATGGCAACTACAGATAATAAAGATGAGTGACTTACAGGGCCGCCGTGTCCATACAATCGGTCGATTAATGTAGTGAGACCATGCCTCTCTTCATATTGAGTCTCAAGGCCGGTCGGATCGCGATTTGTAATCGAGCACTGCAAAGAAAAAAAAATACAACTGTTAGAAATACGATTTTCAGTACAAAGGATATTGCAAAAAAATAAGCAAGCAAAACAAAAGAAAAACTTACAAAGTCCTCTAGATATGTCCTGTGGTCGCCACTCCCAAGATGATGGACTACTCCAGTCTCTAGTCGTATCCTTGCCGCCTTGCGTTGCTATCTTCAACGTCCTGGAGAATCTGTAACCTCCTCCCTGAGTCGGCGCAGTCGTCCATATCTAGCCACTTGGGCTTTGAACCCCCACTCTTGAGTCCCTTGCGTACGTCCGATCGTCTATGTGACATATATGCACGCATGCACTTCATCATCGAGCCCGTAGAAAACCTATCTGCTGCGGCTCGTACCGGAAACTCCTCATGCAAGGATGCTACAAAGTAGTCCTTGCTCCCCTCCGGTATGTTCTTCCAATGATCCAAGACATTGTGCTAAGAAACTTGGCACAACTCTCTCATGCGAGCCATTACCCTCCTCTCCTCATCATTCATGATGATGGCTCATGATCTATCATCTACAAGGTAGTCATACCCCTCTGAGGTATGCCTAAGATGGGTCCTCTCCCACTTGCGACCACGCTCCTGGGCATATCCAGGAGACCCCTATACATCTGGCGTACCGACCAAGATAGTATCTATCGCAATAGCACACATAGGGGTGCAACCTACGGACGACTGAGCAAAAGCTGGAGTGAGTGGAGTAGACATTCCCACAGGTGTGAAAAATCCCGGAGGTGATGAAACTCCAGCAGAACGACGAGACGTGGACACCGCATCTATACCTCCATAGCAACCACCTGAGTCATGCTCTCTCGAACCGCCATGAGAGCAAGGAGTAGCACTTGTATCGCGAGCCGACCACGAGCTTATTGCATCCGGATCTCTGTAGCATCCCTCTAAACCACTCCCTCCGTCTGGCCCAAATCTAGAGCGTCGACCTCATCTGCTCAAAAGTAAAGCATCAGATCGCGCCAAAGTAGATCTAATAGAGCGGCCTGATGGTGTCCGAGACAGCTCTGGTCCGCCATGTCTCTGAATCTCGCCATCTGATCTGGAGACATGCACGTGAAGATCTCCTCACTACAACATATAGACCCAATAGCGACATTTAAAGCAACGGAACTATTCATGGAAAAAATTACCCCCATCATCACTATTCGCTTCGCTATTAGTAATGCGATCGATTTGTTGCTATTTGCGTTGCTGTTAGCGTCGCTATTTGCGTCACTAATTAGGTTACCGATGCAAATAGCAACGCTAATAGAGATGCTAATATAGACGCTAATATCGATTGTTGCAGAGTAAATTTTTGACGCAAATAGCGACGGTTATAGAGGGGGAAAAAAGTAGGTGGCAGGGCATACAGCCTTGCCACCCTTCTAGCTATATGCACTAAATATTCTTGCATAATTCATTTGCAAATGTCACCTACACCTAATGTCTAAAAATTGTGTATCAAATTTTTTAAAAAATATTGAATCCTTTGATTGCAAAAGCTAGATGTAATCAATTCGAAAATGTATTTCGCAAGGAGCTTTTTAATCACTTGCTTAGGCCCGAGAAGAAAAAGAGCTTGTGATTGCAAAAGCTAGATGTAATCAATTCAAAAAAGTATTACTCAATGAGCTTTTTTATAACTTGTTAGGCCCAAGAAGAAGAGCTTCACTTCAAGCTTTCATTATAGTCAGGACCCTGAGGTATGAATAAGTCCCATTGATCTTCTGCTCACTCCAGCTTATTCCAAACTTGTTCAAGTATTTTTGGGGGAGAATTTGGACATTTTTAAGAGTTATACCATGGTGTTGAAGCTGGAAATGTCTCTAAGCTCTACTCCTTCCTTCTTGTTTTTATCTACGTATAAGTCATCTTCTATCTCTTCTTTCTTGTCTTCACCCTCAATCTCAATGGATGGAGGTGTTTTAAGATCAAAAGAATCAAGCTCCTCCTCCCCATTCTCAAACTCCATTTCTTGAGCTCAGACTAGTTGCTGTACTCCAAGTAGATCCCTGAAATGAACAAATTTCTCTTTACCAAGCGATTTGGTAAAGATATCTGCTACCTGGTCTTTTTGTCTTCACATGAAGCAGATCAATCTGTCATGCAAGTACAATTTCTCTTATGAAATTGTAATGAACCTCTATGTGTTTGGATCGAGCATGATAGACGGGGTTGCTAGCCAGCATCCATATATACCTCATGTTGTGTATATAATCCTCACGCTGCTCCATATATACCTCTTTAAGCAAGTCACCATTTAGGAATGCATTTTTTACATCCATCTGCCATAATTTTCAGCCCTTAGAATCCCCGCTAATGCAATGACTATTCTCACCATTTCCATCTTGGCAACCGAGCTGAAAGTCTCCTCATAATCTAGGCCGTATTGCTGTGCATATCCCTTTGCAACCAGCCGGGCTTTATACCTTTCGAACGAACCATCTGACTTGCATTTCTCTTTACAAAACCATTTTCTTAAAGAGATCGAGTACCTCATCCTTGTACTTTTGAATGTATAGCGATGTGTATCAGTTGAAATCATCTATCCAACCGATAGCAGATTCTTGCAAGTTCTGTTATGCCGTTTTTCCAACTGACAATAGATTCTTGGTAATAGAAGGTACATGTAGTACATTATGTAGGCTCTTCTTTCTGCCATCATAGTTGCAACAGTCTACCTTTCTACTGGTGGGCCATCTTGCACTCGTGCCCAATATCTTTCCATCCCTTTCAGCTCCAAGTCTTGCATGACTTCCTGAACAACCTTATGAAAAGATCTTTTTGGGATGAGAAGCAAATATCCGCGCTAGATTCTCCTTATCTCCTAAAGGGCGATAGTGCCCAGTTTTCATCTCCTCTTCTTTAGTTAGCATGTCAACCATAACCATGATGGAGTTGTATCCTCCATGAACTTGGGGTAGGCCAACAACAAAGTCCATACTGATGAATTCCCATTTCATTTGGGGAATGTCAAGTGGTTGTAACTTCCTTGGCATCTTGACATGTTCGGCTTTGATACGTTGACAAGACAAACACTCGGTGACATATTTGAGAACATCACCTTTAAGCCTCTTCCAATGGTAGCTCTTCCTAACTGCATTGAGAGTCTTGGAATAGCCAAGATGTCTTGAGAAAGGGGAATCATAAGCTTCCCACAATATCTTCTGCTTAAGTGACTGGCTTGTTGGTATACATAACCTTGTTCTATAGCAGACAAGTCCACTATTGATAAAGAATTCATGATACTTAGCCTGTAGCTTTTGATCCTAATCCTTGATAGAGATTTCCCTTAGCATCTTTTGATAGGCTGGATCATGGCATGCTTCCTCTCTAGCTAACTCAAGTATTGGGTTGTTTGGCATGGATACCTTTGTGGCTAGAGATCTAGCTGTTGATGGATTTTGCAAGATTAGAGAATTAAGGAATGCCTTTTTATTGAGTGCATCGGCAACTACATTCTCTTTTCCTGGTCGGTACTTGATTTCAAAGTCATACTCCTCGAGTACTTCAATCCACCGACGTTGCCTCATGTTGAGCTCGTTTTGGGTAAAGATCTACTTGAAACTCTTATGATCAGTCACTAGAGTAAACTTGTTACCCAATAGGTAGTGTCTCCAAAGCTTTAGAGCATGGATGATAGCTAACAAATCTAGATCATGGGTAGTATAATTCTTCTTATGACTCTTCAGTTTCCTTGAAGAGTAGGCTACTGGGTGACCTTCCTGCATGAGCACACATCCCAAGGCAAGTGCGCTAGCATCAGTTACTACCTCGAACTCCTTATTGAGGTCTGGAAGTTTTAGGATAGGTGCTGATACCAAACTTTGCTTCAATCTATCAAAGGTAGTTTGTTCAGGAGTTGACCATGGAATGGAAGTTTGCTTCTTCAGTAAGTCCGTCAGAGGTGCTGCAATCAAAGCATAGTTTTTTATGAAGACCCTATACCATCCTGTCAATCCAAGAAAGCTGCGTATTTCTTTGACAGTTGTTGGTATTGGCCATTCTAGCACATCTCTGACCTTGGCTGGGTCCATTGAGATTCCTTCTCCTGATACAATGAATCCCAGATATTCAATCCGATGTTTGAAGAATGCACACTTCTTCATCTTAGCATACAGCTTATGTGCCCTCATTGTCTCAAGGACAATCGGAAGTTGGGTCTCATGATCTTCCTCCTGTTTGGAATAGATTAAAGTGTCGTTGAAGAAGACGAGTATGAAGTCATCAAGATATGGCCTAAAGATATCCTGCATTAACCTTTTGAAGGTGGCAGGCGCATTTGTAAGCCCAAATGACATAACTAGGAACTCAAAGTGTCCATATCTTGTGTTGAAGGCCGTCCATTACAACAAAAAGGCCTCATACTTGTTCTTGACAGTTGATTGATTCAACCCTCTGTAATCAATACATAGTCGAAGTGTTCCATCTTTCTTTTTCTGGAACAATACTGAAGCTCCCCATGGTGAACTACTAGAATGGATGTAGCCCTGATCTAGTAGTTGCTTGAGTTGTTCCTTCACCTCAATTGCTTCTAGTATGGACATTCTATAAGGTCTCTTTGCAATTGGCGCAACTCCTGGTACTCATTAGGCTTAAGCCAATCCATTCCGAGTAGACACTCATGGATACCTAAATTCATGACTCTGAATTTGACCGAAGTCGTCTTTCCTCCCAGAAAGAATTCCACCTTAGCAGTTTGCCTGGTACAAGTAACCTCACGACCATTTGCCAATTCCACAAGCAAGATAGGTGCTCCTACTGTGGCTATTCCTAATCTTTTTGCACAAACTGGTGAGATAAAGGAATGTGTACTGCCACAATCAATCAAGATCTTGAAACCTTTACCTTGATAGTCCGACGGAGTCTGAATCACCAAGAATTGGCGATTTGGGCCTTTCTTGTGTAGAGCGGCATGGACTATCGCCCTTTCAAACTATGCTTCCATGGTCGGATCTTCTTCTTCTTCGCACATTTGCCTATTGGCAATGCAGGCGGTTCTTCTTCTGCCTCGGGTAGTGGCTCCCTGATCACGGCCAATTCCTTGGAAAGGTGCTTGGCGATGTCCTCCTCCAAGCTTGGGACATTGCCTCTTGAAATGACCGGGCTCGTTGCAGTGGAAACAACGGAGGTTTTGGCCATTGCTTTGAGTAGGGACAAAGTTGTTGACATTATTAGTCCTTTCTTTCTTTCTTTGTCCCTGATTTTGTCCTTGAACTCACTTCATTTGAGGCCTAAATGTTCCTCTGTTCGGATCATTATAAGACCAATTTTTGCTACCTCTTGCTCTAGCCTGCACCTCCTGAATTATAGGGGTAGCTCAAATGAGTGTGTCCTGTAGATCTGATGGGCGCATAGATTCGAGACGGGTATTCACTGGTGGATTTAAACCAACACAAAATTTTGACATCTGCTGTGTCATGTCCATCTGTGGCCCATACTTAAGAAGTGAGACAAATTTGGAGTAGTATGCGTCAAGAGTGAGTCCCAGCTGTTTTAGCTCGTAGAACTCATTCATTTTCTGCGTATGATACGCAGGTGGTAAGTATCTTCCTTGCACGGATTTCTTTAGCTTCTCCCAGGTAACGGATCCTTCTGCGATCCCTTGATCTCTGCACCATTGCTTCCACCAAAGCGTGGCTTCACCGGTAAGCTTCAGCTTGGCGAGCATAGCCTGGTTGGCGGGTGCAATACCGGCCGCTTCAAAGTAAATCCTGCATGGATTCAATCCAAATTTCAGCATCTGCTTGGACGGACCTGCCTCTCCCATCAAATTCGGGCAGCTTAATCCACCTGAGAAGAAACTTCTTCCCCTGGATTACAACAGTACTTGATGTAGGAGTCAAACTGGGATTCTGTACCTGGGGTTGTGCCTGGATAAAGGTTTCTTAACATTATTACTTGATAATCGTTACGATTTATATTTCATCACCATTTCAGCTATCAACCAAGCAATCTAACCAGTTAACTTCTTATCAATTCTCATGAACAAAAAAGACATTGATAAAAAAAAAATCTATTGTAATTATATGGGCATAGCCCTTTCGGAATACAACATGTCTTGGGATGATAAGTCAACTGTTTACATTTAGTTTGGGGAGAATAATGTTGTATTACATTTATCTACAGGAATTGGATAATAGTATGGTTTCGAGTCATGGATCTTCAAGAATTAGTAAGTCATTGGAAGATCATGATATCCTTTCCTTTGGAACCCATTCTTCTCATGGCGCCCCAACACCTTGATCTTGTCGGTGGGGATTACACGGGTCACTTCCTCATATATATATGAGTTCAGCTCAACCCTCCAACCTCGAATATGTAAAGTTGAATTTACATGAGCTTCAAAAAAAATGAATAGCTTCATGACTTTTAGGTCTTCCAACCACTTGATCCTCTAGTTTAGGTTGGTCTGTAGGTATGCAAACCAGTGGGCAGCTATATAGTAGATTCCTGAGGTACCCATCCATCTTCATTCCATGTACAAAGGCGATGGATTATAGATATGCTCTAGGATGTTCATCATCTCAACCCTTTGTCGATAATCTGAGGAATGCATCGCAGTCATAAACATGACTCGGAATACTAAGAACATGTTCCATGCTTCATAGTTCTACAAGATAGCATTGAAAGTAAGGAAATGTTTGAAACAACAACATTTGCTTTACTTCATCTCATTAAGATTTCATAAAAACAAATCCTTTGTTGGTTGGCTCTAATACAAACTCTAACGTGTCCACCTATTATCTTCAGGACACGTCTTAGAAATCCATCAGAAAGGATGTCTAGAAAGCTCCGCCCAGCACTCCCATGGAATGTTACGGGGTTTGTGATCTAGGACTTTCCGCGTCTACCACATAGCGGAAGTATTCCAGCCATTCCCACTTAGGACCGACCTGAATTAGCGTTTTCTCTATTGGTCATTTCCTAATGGCAACTAGCATCGAACCCGAGCAAACTACTTTACGGAGAAACGCCAGGTCCGAAGCGGATTAATGCTACACTTGGTTCAAGGAGAATGGGAAACGAGAGGGATGCAAAGCTCAACCTCTCTGTCATAAGGCATAGTCCCATTCCGTTCCCCTAAAACAGCATAAATCGGGATCCTTTATAACTTAGATTCTAGGTCAGCATCCTTTTTCTATTCGTATCCTTTGAAACGATCTTCTCGCTGTCCATCATGATTGAGAAAAGTTCCCGGCTAATCGGGACCACCCATCCACAGGACGGGACCCATGGCCACATCCACCGCACTTTCCTCAGGTTGTTTTAGTTATCTAATTATCTACCACATTTATTTGGACATGTATCAATCAGCTTCCTTAATTAGCCCCTTAGGCGTTGGTTTCTTCACGTACTCATAGCACTTGACATAGAAAAGCAATGTCAAACAAGTTCCTTTTCAACATGTTATCATATTTAACTTTGAAATGCATAAAGTCCAACCCATAGGCTTATCCATAATCCGCCCGAAGGCTATCCAATAATCCACAGGGATCACTAATCCAAGATTCCATCCGTAGACTAGTATGCAAGCCTTGAGATCCAATCCCGAGTCACGTTGGCCTCTTGTGCAGGGCCCAGAAGGCAAGGGATTTATGGCCAGAGGCCCCTTTGGCACCCAAGCTCCTCCTACTCCAAGTAGCGCTCAACGGAGAGACCTCTCGCGGCGGGTTCGGTCCACCTTCCCGGCGCAGTTAACAACCCCCTTGGTTAGGGTCAGGCAGGTAGTCGGGGGTAACTGAAGCTGCCTCTCTCTTCAGGCCTTCAACCTGAAGCATTAGATATCCTTTTATCCTTTAATTCTTTGAGCAAACAAAGCAAAACAGTGCTCTTAAAACTGTTACAAGCACAAACAATTCCATTGGTCATTATTTTTAGCCAATTGCTAAGGAGTGAATCCTTCTTTCCAAATGCATCGAGCACTCGATTCGGGATCAATTCCAACTTGGCAAGATCCCCTATATCCTGGGTTAGGGCCATGCCCTATTAACCCGACTTAATCAATACCTTAAGTTTATATGTTATTCCAAGTTATTGATTGGTCTTTTGCTTCCAAGCAAATATCTAATCCCCGTATCTTGGTCACTTTACCCAAGAAAGATACTATATCAGGACAATTATTCATCCTCTTGCAAGATAAACTTGCATAAGAATCCGCCTACACTACAACAGAAACGAGGCACAGACGCGCATGTTAGACACGCAAAGTCGGGCGCGTCTATCACCGCGTCTATAAGTGCGTATAAATAGACGCGAATTTTGCGTCTATATATCCACACAAATAGACGCTAATATAGACACGCTAGCAGACGCACAATTATTTAACCACCTAAAATTGGCAATTCACATAATTAAAAAACCAAAGTTAATAATTATTTAACCACCTGAAATTGATTCTTGAGCATGCACGTGTGCGCATGTAACATATTAAATATTAAAAAAAATGATTTTTTTAATTTTTTCTTCCGCCCCACGGAGGCGTTTAGTGCTGGCGTGTGTGAGGGAGGATGGAGGAGCCAGCAAGCTCCTCACTGGAGCTTGCTAGGCTCCCGCGCCATGTAGCCTGACAGGTAAGGGGGGGAAGGATTCCCTTCCCTCCCCTATATAAGGTGGAAGGGCCGAAGTTGTAAGGGACGGAGGTGGAGGAGGGACGAAGCTGATACCACCACCGTCGACATGCTATGAAGGAGGAGCAAAGTAATCGTGAGGTTAAAGAGAGGAGGGAGTCGTGAAGTAAACTGCAACTGGCTGCTGCGATTGTACAAGGAGGAGGAGCTGAGGAGTCGCGAGCCGACGGAAGAGAGGTGTTGCCTGGCTCGTGAAGCCGCCGGCTGAAGGAAGACATTGCTAGCTGCAGAAAAATTTGGCCGCCATATATCACCCACAAACCCCCAGAGGCTTATCAGAAGCTTCTAAGGGCCCCTTAGAAAGCCCCCCATCCTGTGGTTCCATATGCCCCTTCCCTAGTGGTTTTTATAACACCCCCCCCCTTTGTCCCCCCCCCCCCCCCCCCCCGGGTTTAAAAAAAAACCCCTAAGCCCCTTTCACCCACCTTATAACCCTTTTCACCCCCCCCCTCATAACTCTTTCTTTTTTTCACAACCCCCTAAGCTTTTTCTTAATCCCCCGTGTCCCCATTACTTCTTTCTCCCCCCCCTCTCCCCCCCGGACCCCAAATCCAAACCATCATCATGGGTCCGGATGTTGCCGCGTGAGGAAAAAGTAGTGTTGAGATATCGAGATCCACTCGTGATACGCCAGGGTGACCGTTGTATATTTATGTCACCGACTTGTCAGTTGCAGACGCGGTTTCGTACACCGCCCATGAATAATAGCTACATGATAGCTATCCTTATCTACTCTAGTTCGTGGCTCAGTTAGTATGCCACCTTAGTTAGTTGAGTTTGGTTTGAGACCCATATAGAGGGTTCTTCTATTTCTTTGTACTTGAGTTCTTTTTGGCTTACACAACTAAGAAGAGGAAAACTGTTTTCAGCCTCCACCCTTGTGTGTCTTCCCCCATTGTGCAAGCAAGAAAGCTTCAAGCGAGACTCCTTCCTTCTCTCCCACAATCTTGACATGGTATCAGAGCCTTGTTCGTGGTAAGGAGCTCAAGAAAGCAAGCCAAGCTCGCGGTGGTCTGGTAAGAGGAGCAGTGTTGCTTTCATTTCCTGTTTTGGGAGCAGATCTCTGCAGGTAGCACAGCCGGAAATTGCAGGAGTGCATTGTCTCAGGTTGAGACGCCCTTCGCGGTGAAGCAAGAGGGCAGTATATGCTGCGGGCGAGGGCTTTAGCCCTCGGCGACCTTGTTTTTTTGATTTGAGGCTATTTCGGGGCCTGTTTTGCAGACGGAAGTTTTCTGCACGCACTCAAGAAAAGGCTCAGTTTTATGCTGTGCGACCACTGTTCTACAGGTCGGTGAAAAGTTACTGTAGAAATTGCATCGTATGCTTGTGCGCAGAGACATTGGGAGTTTCAGAATCATCCTTGGTTCCTGTTTATGCAAAATCGTCACTAGGAAGTGACTGTGTGGTCAAATACCACTTTCGCCAGTTTTGCAGATTTGCCCTTGTGAGGGTGAAGCTGTGTTTTTTGCAGTGACAGAATTTCTTGCAGTATTCTGTAATGGCATCTGATTCTCTTTCACAGATTGTCACTGAAAAGCTTGACAAGAACAACTTCCAGGCATGGAAGTTTAGAATGACGAATTTCCTTATGGGAAAAGGATATTGGGAATTTGTTGCAGGAAATGAAGAAGAACCAGTTCTTCCTGATGTTCCCAATCAACAACAAATGCAGGCATTTAAAACATGGCATGAGAGAGCCAGGAAAGTTATGTATTGGCTGTCTATCAGTATTTCAGACTCTATGATTGTGCATATTCAGGATGCAAGTACGCCAAAGGAGGCATGGGATACTTTGTCAAAAATGTATAGCACAAATACGCAAGCCAGGAAAATGCAGCTCAAGCAAGAGTTGCATAATGTGCAAAGAGAAAGTATGAGCATCAACGACTACCACATGAAGGTGAAGAAGATTGCAGATGCACTTGCTTCCATTGGGTCGCCAGTGGAAGATGATGATTTAGTTTCCGTGACCTTGAATGGTCTAGGAAAGGATTATGCACAGTTTCGGACATCCATTTCAGTTCGTGAAAGATTTCCTGATTTTGAGGAGTTGATTGCTCTTCTAATTTCTGAGGAACAGAGAAATGGTGGTGCATCTTCTTCAGGAGGAACTTCAAAAGAAGCTGTCTTCTACTCAAATGCTGGAAGAGGTAGAGGCAGAGGTAGAGGAGGCCGATTTGGAGGCCGTGGCAGAAATCAGAATATGCAGCAAACTCAAGAAAACCAGTCCTATGGAGGAGGACGTGGTAACTCTAGAGGCAGGGGGAGCCAAAGAGGTCGTGGTGGATGGCAAAGAGGCCAAAATGCAAACAGTAATGTTGAATGCTACTACTGTGGTAAAATGGGTCATATGGCTAAAGACTGCTATAAAAAGCAGAATGACATCATGAATGGAAAACTGCAACAAGGGAATTATGCATCTTCTAGTAGACAGGGTGATGACAGAAATGAGCATTTGTTCATGGTGCAGCACATGAACAATTCTATGACAAGTGCAGAAGAAAGCAATGATGTATGGTATGTTGACTCAGGTGCATCAAACCACATGACAGGTCATGCAGAATGGATGGAGGATGCAAGGAAAATGGAAAAACCAGGATTTGTGGAGACTGGTGATGATACTGCACATCCTATTGTGCAGATTGGAAAAATTCCCTTGTCTATCCAGGATGGGAAAAAGAAATACCTGTCTGATGTATTTCATGTCCCGAATATCACCAAGAATCTGGTTTCTGTTGGTCAAATGGTTGAGCAGGGCTTGCAGGTCAGATTTAATCCTCATGGATGCTTTGTTGAGGATATGAAAAATAAAGGTCGCTTGATAGCAAAAGGAAAGAAGAAGGGCAGAATGTTTACATTGGATGCAGACATGCCTGAATTGAGTGCAGCAATGTTTGCACATGGGACCGGTGTAGTTGCAGATATTGATATCTGGCATAAACGCATTGGTCATGTTAATATACAGCGACTTAAATCAATGCAGGCCCAAAACATTGTTGCAGGATTGCCTAAGTTCAAGGTTGCAGAAATGCATAAGGTATGTGAAGCCTGTCAATTTGGAAAACAGGCAAGGAAACCATTTCCTAGACATGTTCAAGAGAGTAAGAAGCCATTGGAATTAATCCACTCTGATGTGTGGACTACTAAAGCTGCATCTCTTGGAGGCTGTCATTATTTTGTCAGTTTTATTGATGACTATAGCAGAAAAGTTTGGGTGTATTTTATGAAAAAGAAAAGTGAAGTTTTTGGGCATTTCAAAACTCTTAAAGCTATGGTTGAAAAAGAAACAGGCCTGCAAGTAAAATGCCTAAGGTCAGATGGAGGGGGAGAGTACCTCTCAAATGAGTTTGCAAGGTTCCTGCAGGAGCATGGCATAAAGCAGCAATATTCATGCAGTCATACCCCACAGCAAAATGGAATTGCAGAAAGAAAAAACAGACATATTGGAGAGGTATCTCGTGCCATGCTCAATGAAAAAGACTTGCCAGATTTTTATTGGGCTGAAGCAGTTGCTACAGCAGTCTACATAATGAACAGGACTCCCACTGCAGCAATACATGGAATGACTCCAGAGGAGAGGTATACTGGTAGGAAACCAGATATTTCTCATTTGAAAATTTTTGGTTGCATTGCCTATGTACATGTGCCAGATGAGCTGAGATCCAAGTTGGATCCAAAAGCTGAGAAGTGCATCTTTATTGGTTACTCTCTGCAGCAAAAAGGGTATAGATGCTATAACCCTTCTACTCGTAAGTTAACAGTGAGCAGAGATGTTGTTTTTGATGAGATGAGTAGCTGATATAAACCAGTAAATGTGATTGATGATGTAGATGCACAAAATGGTAATGCTGCACAAAATTCACAGCAGCAGTCACAAAATATTAGTGGACCTGGAGCGTCCTCTAGTAGTGGTTCACATTCTTCGCCATGGACAGGCAGATTGAGATCAGGAGATTCTTCTCAAAGCAATGCAGATAGTGGTATGCAGGTATCACGAAAAGGAAAAGAGAAGGTTGATCAGCCCATGTTTGATGTGAATGCAGGTCACTCTTATGTGGATGGTGAATCCAGTGGCTCAGAACAAAGCATTGATGATGAGTTGGGTATTCCTTCTATTGTTACACCTGGAGTAAGGAAGACCAGGGATGTTTTGAGAGCACCTGGGAGTGAACCTACTTTGCGCAGGTCTACAAGAGCTAGGTATCCTGTGGATAGGCTGAAATATGATGGATTTACAGCCATTCACTATGCATATATGGTCAAAGTGATACAGGAACCAGAACCCACATCTTTTGAGCAAGCCATGGGAAAAGAAAAATGGGAGAAAGCCATGGATGAAGAAATGGATGCCTTGGAAGAAAATGCTACATGGGAGTTAGTACCTTTGCCTAAAGGTAAGAATGCAATTGGCTGTAAGTGGGTTTATAAGGTGAAGCACAATGCTGATGGTTCTGTGAACAGATACAAGGCAAGATTAGTAGTCAAGGGGTATGCACAAACATATGGCATTGACTATGAAGAAACATTTAGTCCGGTTGCAAGGATGGCAACCGTAAGAGCAGTCATTGCTATGGCTGCATCAAAGGGATGGTCTTTACATCAGATGGATGTAAAGAATGCCTTCTTGCATGGTGATTTGCAAGAAGAGGTCTATATGGAGCAGCCACCAGGTTATGTGCATGCTGTTCATCCTGAGTTTGTTTGCAGGTTGAAGAAAGCTTTGTATGGCTTGAAGCAAGCACCTAGAGCATGGTCTGACAAGATAGGACAGTATCTTGTCACTATTGGCTTTCAGATTTCCAAGGCAGATTTCTCACTTTATGTGAGAAAAACAGAGAAAGGTATTATGCTGCTTGTCATTTATGTTGATGATTTGATTATGACAGGTGACAGTGATGAAGATATCCTTCATGTGAAAATGCTATTGAAGCAGAAGTTTGAGATGAAGGATTTGGGAGAGCTGCGTTATTTCTTGGGCATTGAGGTGATTAGATCACCAAGTGGGATACAGCTCTTGCAGAGGCAGTATGGATTGGACATGCTGTCCAAATATGGGATGACAGGCTGTAAGCCTATTTCAGTTCCTTTGGAGCAGAATGTGAAGTTGAGCACAGATGCAGGTGAGCTTCTAGAAGACCCTACTATGTATAGACGCATAGTAGGAAGTTTGATTTATATGACTATTACCAGGCCAGATTTGAGCTATGCTGTTGGATTGGTAAGTCAGTTTATGCAGGCTCCAAGGAAACCACATTTGGATGCGGCTAGACGCATACTCAGGTATGTGAAGTCCACATTGCAGTATGGACTATTTTATGAGACTGGGGTTCAGATACAGTTGCATGGATACACTGATGCTGATTGGGCTGGTAGCATTTCTGATAGACGATCTACCAGTGGATATGTGTTCTCTTTTGGGAGTGCTGCAGTCACTTGGAGCAGCAAGAAACAGCCTACAGTTGCCTTGTCGAGCACAGAGGCTGAGTACAGGGGTGCAGCAATGGCTGCATGTGAGGTAGCTTGGTTGCATAAGCTACTTTATGATATGCATCAGTCTACAGATGGGCCAGTTGTCATTTATTGTGACAACATGAGTAGTATACACTTGGCAAATAACCCAGTCTATCATGCTAGAACAAAGCACATTGAAGTGCATTATCACTATGTGCGAGAGAGGGTTTTACTAGGTCTTATTGATCTAGTTTATGTCATCACAGAGGATCAGGTAGCTGACATATTCACGAAGGCATTGGGCGCAGAGAAGCTGCGCAAGTTCAGAGACCTGCTTGGTGTGCAGGAATTGGGATTGAGCTCGAGGGGGAGTGTTGAGATATCGAGCTCCACTCGTGATACGCCAGGGTGACCGTTGTATATTTATGTCACCGACTTGTCAGTTGCAGACGCGGTTTCGTACACCGCCCATGAATAATAGCTACATGATAGCTATCCTTATCTACTCTAGTTCGTGGCTCAGTTAGTATGCCACCTTAGTTAGTTGAGTTTGGTTTGAGACCCATATAGAGGGTTCTTCTATTTCTTTGTACTTGAGTTCTTTTTGGCTTACACAACTAAGAAGAGGAAAACTGTTTTCAGCCTCCACCCTTGTGTGTCTTCCCCCATTGTGCAAGCAAGAAAGCTTCAAGCGAGACTCCTTCCTTCTCTCCCACAATCTTGACAAGTAGCCCGTGAGGAAGAATAAAAGAGGGAAAGTAGAGGGAGTGAAAAGAAGGAGTGGAGTAAAAGAGGAAGAGTAGGGAAAAGATAAAGAAAAGAAGGAGTGGAGTGAAGTAGGAAGAGTAGGAAAAAGATAAAAGATAAGGAAGGGAAGTAAAATATAAGGAAGGGAAGTAGGGAGGAGTGAAGGAGAAAGGAGTAGTGTGAAAGAAGTAGAGGGTGAGGAAAAGATAAAGAAGACTAAGAAAGGAGTAAAAGAGATAGAGTAGAGAAGGAATAGAGGGAGGTAGAAGGGTAAAAAGGGAGGAAAAAAAGAGGAGTGAAGGAGGAGGAGTAGGGAAGGAGAAGAAAAAAGTAGAGGAAGTGCAAGGAAGGAGAATAAGTGCATTCTATACCTTTTACCCCAAGTCAAAGTTCTCCAAGGGTTCTTGTGGTTGCAAAACCACACTCACCCATAAACTTTTTGCCAAGCATAGACCCTATAGGACCTTCTTAGGCTTTGTAAATCTTTTCCTCTCCGAAGAGTCTAAGAATCTAAAGGTCCTATCATTCCTTCTCGTGACCAACCGTTTTAACGACATCTTGCCTCGAAAGAGAGACGGTGGAATTCCAGAAGAAAGAGTAAAAGCTACCTTCACATTCGAACTACGATGCCGCCTAAGAAAGTCCAAGGAGTAGCTGTGGGAGGTTCATCTCCCAGTATCCATGTGGATATCTCACCCCAAAACCAGGTTTTTCTTCTTGGATTTAATTCGGTTTTAAGTGAATCATACAAAGAGAAATTGTTAAGAATAGGATATATTTTGTCCAAGTTATTTATAATGAAGGAGTTTAGCTTATTTGAATGAATGATAACGTATAGAACATAGTTTCCTTCGAATAGCATCATGCATTATAAATTACGAGCAAGATTATCTATTTACTATAGTAGTATATTTCAGTTAAATCCTGAAGGTATAGAAATTGTATCTTGCACCATTAGTCCTATTCGTTTTTTGTAACAAATCATTGTAAAAGATTAAATTCATGAAAGGTTCTTTTCGTTGCTCAAATCTAGGAAGTCATCATTGCTAATTGCACATCTTAGCAAGGGAAATGATTGTTAATTGCATGAGTTTGTCTGCAAGGAAAAAAGGAAGATTAAATTGAATTGTATCGACTGAAAAATCAATTGTCACAAGGATAACAAAACCGTGATGAGGTGATCAATATTACCTTCCAAAAGATAACCAAACCAATCTAAACTTAGAAATACCATGCCCACAAAAATATGCCTTGGACAGACCAAAGAAACATTCATACCTTAAGCACTTGACTACTTTCCTTATTGTAGGGTCAATAAATTTGTAAAGATAAAGAACTAGGGTTGTCCCTAAGATTCTTAAAAAGAAACCCTAGGTTCGACATACGTCAGCTTAAAGAAACCTAAACGGATTATTTCAACGTAGAACGTGCGCGGCAAGTTTGAAGTCATGTAGTCTTGTGACTGGTTCACAAGAAGAAAGGGTAAATAACCTCAACAAGGATGGTAGATCCTTACGCAAGTTATCTTGAAAAAGGACGTATTCGTGAATATCCTTCTAAATAATGAAAGTTATAAACCCGAAACTAAAGTATCTAATGAACTTTAGGGTTGACCAAGTTGGGTTAATAAGGTACGCCCTTATCCGGACTATAAAGGATCTCGCCAAGTTACAAGACACCTTGGGAACGAGTGCTGATACACTCAAAAGGAAAGAATAATTCCTTAGCAGTTTGCCAAACAACACGGTTGTTTATTGGAAATGTTTGTGTTTGCTAGAGATTTTAGAGCACTATTTGAATTATGAATTACAAATTAAATGAATACCTATACTTCAAGTTAAAGGCCTGAAGGGAGAGGTAGTTTCAGTTACCCCCGACTGCCTGCCTAACCCTAACCAAGGGGGTTGTTGACCACGCCAGGAACGTGGACCGAACCCGCCGTGAGAGGTCTCTCCATTGAGCTCTACTTGGAGCAGGAGGATGCTTGGGTGCCAGGGGGGCTCTGACCGTAAATCCCTCGCCTTCCGGGTCCTGCACAAGAGGCTAACGTGACTCGGGATTGGATCTCGAGGCCCGCATACTAGTTTACGGGCGGAAGCTTTGAATAGTGATCCCTGCGGATTAGTGGATATCCTTCGGGCGGATTATGGACAAGCCTACGGCAGAACTCATTGTATTTCAAAGATAAAATGATGAAATGTTAATAAAGAACTTGCTTGATATTGTTTTTCTATGTCACGTGATAAGATTACGTGAAGGAACCAGTGCTTAATGGTTTAATTAAAGAAGCTGATTGTTATATGTCAAATCAATGTGTTAGATAATTACATAATTAAAAACAAACCGAGGAAAGTGCGGAGGATGGGCCATGGGTCCGTCCTACGGTTGGGTGGTCCCGGTTAGCCGAGAAGTTTTCTCAAAGAACAACAGGATGATCGTCAAAGAAAACGAATAATGGAAGCAATGACCTAGAGTTATGTCTTACCCGATTTACGCTGTTTTAGGGGAACGGAATGGGACTATACCTTATGGCAGAGAGGTTGAGCTTTGCATCCCTCTCGTTTCCCATTCTTCTTGAACCAAGTGCAGCATGAATCCGCTTCGGACCTGGCGTTTCTGCGTAAAGTAGGTCGCTCAGGTCCGACGCTAGTTGCTGTTAGTTAATGACCAGTCAGGAAAACCCTAATTTCGGTCGACCCTAAGTGGGAACGGCCAGGATACTTCCGCTACGTGGCAGACGCGGGAAAACCTAGATCGCAAATCCCGTAACATTCCTTGGGAGTGCCGGGCGAAGCTTTCTAGACATCCTTTCCGATGGACTGCTAAGACATGTCCTGGATGATACTAAGAGGACACATTACAGTTGGTATCAGAGCCGACCAATAACAAAATTGTTTTTATGAGATCTCAATAAAATGAAGTAAAGAAATTGTTGCTGTCCAAACATTTTCTTACCTTCAATGCTGTCTTGCAGAATTATGAAGCATGGAACAAGTTTTTGGTATTTCAAGTCATGTTTATGACTGCAATGCATTCTCTGCTTATAGACAAAGAATTGCGATGATGAACATCCTGGAGAAGATTTATAATCCATCACCTCTATATATAGAACGAAGATGGACGGGGTCTTCTGGAATCTACTATATAGCTGCCCACCGATTTGCTTATCTACAGACCAACCTAAAGAGGATCAAGTGGTTGGAAGACTTGAAAGTCGTGAAGCTGTTCGTCTTTGTGGAAGCTCACGTAAATTCAACACTACATATCCGAGGCTGGAGGGTTGAGATGAACTCATTTGTATATGAGGAAGTAACCCGTGTAATCCCAGCCGACAGGATTAAAGTGTTGGGCCACCATGAGAAGTATGGATTCCAACAGAAAGGGTATCCTGAACTTCCAATGAATTATCGATTCCTAAAGATCCATGATGCAAAACCCTACTATTACACAGTTCCAGTAGACAAATGCAATACAACATTGTTCTCCCCAAACTGAATGTAATGATTGGCTTATCATTACATGAAACGTTGTATTCAAAAAGGCTATGCCCATGTAAATACAAATAAAGACTTCTTTTTATCAATATCTAACTGTGCATAAGAGTTGTTAAGAAGTTAAGTAGCTACATTGTTTACGAGATGGCTAAACTAAAAATGAAAGATAAGCTAATGTCGATTATCATATAATAACGTTAAGAAAATCTTTATCCAGGCACAATCCCAGGTACAGGTTCCAAATTCGCCTCCTACATCAAGTACTGCTGTGATCCAGGAGAAGAAGTTCCTCCTCAAGCAGATAAAGCCACCCGAGTTTGACGGGAGAGGCAGATTTGTCCAGGCTGATGCTGAAATTTGGATTGAATCCATGGAAGATTACTTCGAAGTAGCTGTGGTACTGCACCTACCAATCAGGCTATGCTCGCCAAGTTAAAGCTCACTGGCGAAGCTAGACTTTGGTGGAAGCAATGGTGCAGGGATCAAGGGATTTCAGAGGGATCCGTTACCTGGGAGAAGCTGAAGAAAGCCGTGCAGGGAAGATACTTACCACCTGCATATCGCACATAGAAAATGAATGAGTTCTATGAGCTAAAACAACTAGGACTCACTCTTGACGCATACTACTCTAAATTCGTCTCACTTTTAAACTATGCGCAACAGATGGACATGACGCAACAGGTGTCCAAATTTTGTGCGGGCTTAAATCCACCAATAAATACCCGTCTCGAATCTATGCGTCCATCAGATCTTCAGGATGCACTCATTCGAGCGGCGCCTATAATTTAGAAGGTACAATCTAGACCAAGGGGTAACAAAACTTGGTCTTATAGTGACCCGAACAGAGGAGCATTCAGACCTCAAATGAAAAGAGTTCAAGGTCATAATCAAGGACAAAGAAAGAAATCAAGAACAAATAACATCAACAACTTTTTTCCTACTCAAAGTAATGGCCGAAACCTTCGTTGTTTCCACTGCAACGAACCCGGTCACTTTAAGAGGCAATGTCCCAAGCTCAACGGAGGATATCGCCAAACGCCTTTCCAAGGAGTAGGCCGCGGTCAAGGAGCCGCCACCCGTGGAAGAGGAAGAACTGCCTGCATTGCCAATAGGCAAAGATGCGAAGAAGAAGAAGAGGAGGATCCGACTATGGAAGCAGAATTTGAAAGAGCGACAGTCCATGCCGCTTTACACAAGAAAGGGCCGAATCGCCAGTTCTCGGTGATTCAGACACCATCGGACTATCAAGGTAAAGGTTTCAAAACCTTGATTGATTGTGGCAGTACACATTCCTTTATCTCACCAGTATGTTCAAAAAGATTAGGAATAACCACAGTAGAAGCACCTACCCTGCTTATGGAATTGGCAAATGGTCGTGAGGTAACTTGTACCAGGCAAACTGCTAAGGTGGAATTCTTTCTGGGAGGAAAGAAGACTTCAGTCAAATTCAGAGTCATGAATTTAGGTATCCATGAGTGTCTACTCAGGATGGATTGGCTTAAGCCCAACGATGCCCACATTCACTGTGGAAAGGGTCAAGTTTCCTTTCAAAACTCTGAAAGGGAATTTGTCACAACTCAAGGTGAGGCAGGAGTGCCAAGAATCCAATTGGCAAAAGTATCTCAGATCATAAAAGGAGTCAGAAAAGGATTACCCGTTTACCTGATCAAACTCAACAAGTTAGATCAAAAGCAAGAGTCTCATGAAGGACTTTCTTGGCTAAAGGAATACGCTGACGCATTCCCTGAGGAATTGACTGAACTTCTGCCTCAAAGAGAAGTAGATCATGAGATTAGGCTAGTGCCTAGAGCTGCACCAATTGCAAAGAGACCTTATAGATGTCCATACCAGAAGCAATTGAGTTGAAGGAACAACTCAAGCAACTGTTAGATTAGGGTTACATCCGGCCTAGCAATTCACCGTGGGGAGCTCCAGTACTATTCCAGAAAAAGAAAGATGGGACACTTCGACTATGTATTGATTACCGAGGGTTGAATCAATCAACAGTCAAGAACAAGTATCATATTCCTAGAATAGATGAGCTTCTTGATCGTCTTCAGGGTGCAAAGATCTTCTCCAAGATTGATCTCAGGTCAGGTTACTATCAGATAAGGATCAAGGAAGATGATATTCCAAAGACGGCCTTCAATACAAGATATGGGCACTTTGAGTTCCTGGTTATGTCATTCGGGCTTACAAATGCGCCTGCCACCTTCAATAGATTAATGTAGGATATTTTTAGACCATATCTTGATGATTTCGTGCTTGTCCTTTTCGATGACACTTTAATCTATTCTAAACAGGAAGAAGATCATGAACCTCAACTTCGGATTGTCCTTGAGACAATGAGGTCACATAAGATTTATGCAAAAATGAAGAAGTGTGCATTCTTTAAGCGGCAGATTGAATATCTGGGATTCATAGTATCATCAGAAGGAATATCAGTAGACCCAGCCAAGGTCAGAGATGTGCTTGAATGGCCAACACCAGTATCTGTCAAAGAAATACGCAGCTTTCTTGGATTGACAGGATGGTATAGGGTCTTCATAAAAAACTATGCTTTGATTGCAACACCTCTTACAGACTTACTAAAGAAGCAGACTTCCATTACATGGTCAACTTTCGAACAAAATAGCTTCGACAAATTGAAGCAAAGTTTGGTATCAGCACCTATTCTAAAACTTCCTGACCTCAATAAGGAGTTCGAGGTAGTAATTGATGCTAGCATTCTTGCCTTGGGGTGTGTACTTATGCAGGAAGGTCATCCAGTAGCATACTCTTCAAGGAAATTGAAGAGTCATGAAAAAAATTATGCCACGCATGATCTGGAATTACTAGCTGTCATCCATGCTCTAAATCTTTGGAGACACTACCTGTTGGGTAACAAGTTTACTCTAGTAACTGACCATAAGAGTCTCAACTGGATCTTTACCCAGAATGAGCTCAACATGAGGCAACGTCGGTGGATTGAAGTGTTGGAAGAATATGACTTTGAAATCAAGTACCGACCAGGGAAAGAGAATGTAGTGGCTGATGCACTTAGTCGCAAGGCATTCCTAAATTCCCTAATCTTGTAGAACCCATCAACGGCTAGATCTCTGGCTACAAAAGTATCTATGCCAAACAACCCTATACTAGCTAGAGTGTGGGCTTACCCCAAGTCCAAGGAGAATACAATTCCATTATGGTTGTGGTTGACATGCTTACCAAGGTTGCACACCTGATTCCAGTAAAGACAAACTATAAAGCCTTCGATATTGCAAGATTTTTTATCAAGGAGATATTCAAGCTACATGGGTTACCTAGAAGAATCATCAGTGACCGAGATTCTCTCTTCACATCACACTTCTGGAGAGCTATCTTTGAAGCTATTGGGACTCAACTCTGTTCTAGCACCGCCTACCATCCCCAAACGGATGGCCAAACAGAGCGAGTAAATCAAGTCATCGAGGATATGCTTAGGGCATACTGCTCTCGAGAACCTAGGAAGTGGATTCAATACTTGCCTTTGGTAGAGTTTGCCTACAATGCTTCTTACCAGCAGAGTATTCAGATGACTCCTTTCCAAGCATTGTATGGACATGATTGTCGAAGTCCTCTAAACTATTCTGATCCAACCCTAAGGGTTGAAGCATCAAGGCAGATGTTGGAAGACATGGATGACCAAATAAAGTCAATAAGACAAGACATACAAGCGGCCAAGGATAGACAAAAGGCATACGCAGATTTGAAACGCCAAGAAAGAGTCTTCGAAGAAGGAGACATGGTCTTCATTCATGTACGCCCTAAAAAGAGTTCTCTATCCCTAGGAGAGTGCAAGAAGCTAAGTCCAAGGTATTGTGGGCCGTACAAAATCCTCAAATACCTAGGACCCAATGCTTATAGATTGCAACTCCCTGAGAACCTAAAGGTTCACAATGTATTCCATATCAGCCTATTGAAAAAATATGTACCCAACCCTAAACATGTACTTGATGACCAACAAATTGTAATGCCTAGTCAAAGAGTCCTTGAACTAAGGCCAGATAGGATCTTAGATGTTAGGGAGAGACAGTTAAGATCAAGAACCTTGAGAGAATGCCTCGTCCAGTGAAAAGATTATCCCGAAGAGGATGCCACCTGGGTAGATGAAGGCACTCTCAACCATCAATATCCCCAGTTTATCTCGAGATGAGGACATCTCGATTCTTCTAAGGGGGAGAGAATGTAACATATTAAATATAAAAAAACGATTTTTTTTAATTTTTTCTTCCGCCCCACGGAGGCGTTTAGTGCTGGCGTGTGTGAGGGAGGATGGAGGAGCCAGCAAGCTCCTCGCTGGAGCTTGCTTGGCTCCCGCGCCATGCAGCCTGACAGATAAGGGGGGGAAGGATTCCCTCCCCTCCCCTATATAAGGTGGAAGGGCCGAAGTTGTAAGGGACGGAGGGAGAGGAGGGACGAAGCTGATACCACCGCCGTCGACATGCTGTGAAGGAGGAGCAGAGTAATCGTGAGGTTAAAGAGAGGAGGGAGTCGTGAAGTAAACTGCAACTGGCTGCCGCGATTGTATAAGGAGGAGGAGCTGAGGAGTCGCAAGCCGACGGAAGAGAGGTGCTGCTTGGCTCGTGAAGCCGCCGGCTGAAGGAAGACGTTGCCAGCTGCAAAAAAATTTGGCCGCCATATATCGCCCACGTGGTTTCTCCACGAACCCCCAGAAGCTTATCAGAAGCTTCTAAGGGCCCCTTAGAAAGCCCCCCATCCTGTGGTTCCATATGCCCCTTCCCTAGTGGTTTTTATAACACCCCCCCTCCCCCCCTCCCCCCCCCCCCCCCCCCCCCCGGGTTTTAAAAAAAACCCCTAAGCCCCTTTCACCCCCCTTATAACCCTTTTAACCCTTTTCACTCCCCCCTCATAACTCTTTCTTTTTTTCACAACCCCCTAAGATTTTTCTTAATCCCCCGTGTCCCCATTACTTCTTTCTTTTCTCCCCCCTGGACCCCAAATCCAAACCATCATCATGGGCCCGGATGTTTCCCCGTGAGGAAGAATAAAAGAGGGCAAGTAGAGGGAGTGAAAAGAAGGAGTGGAGTAAAAGAGGAAGAGTAGGGAAAAGATAAAGAAAAGAAGGGGTGAAGTGAAGGAGGAAGAGTAGGAAAAAGATAAAAGATAAGGAAGGGAAGTAGAGGATAAGGAAGGGAAGTAAAATATAAGGAAGGGAAGTAGGGAGGAGTGAAGGAGAAAGGAGTAGTGTGAAAGAAGTAGAGGGTGAGGAAAAGATAAAGAAGAGTAAGAAAGGAGTAAAAGAGATAGAGTAGAGAAGGAATAGAGGGAGGTAGAAGGGTAAAAAGGGAGGAAAAAAAGAGGAGTGAAGGAGGAGGAGTAGGGAAGGAGAAGAAAAAAGTAGAGGAAGTGCAAGGAAGGAGAATAAGTGCATTCTATACCTTTTACCCCAAGTCAAAGTTCTCCAAGGGTTCTTGTGGTTGCAAAACCACACTCACCCATAAACTTTTTGCCAAGCATAGACCCTATAGGACCTTCTTAGGCTTTGTAAATCTTTTCCTCTCCGAAGAGTCTAAGAATCTAAAGGTCCTATCATTCCTTCTCGTGACCAACCGTTTTAACGACATCTTGCCTCGAAAGAGAGACGGTGGAATTCCAGAAGAAAGAGTAAAAGCTACCTTCACATTCGAACTACGATGCCGCCTAAGAAAGTCCAAGGAGTAGCTGCGGGAGGTTCATCTCCCAGTATCCTTGTGGATATCTCGCCCCAAAACCAGGTTTTTCTTCTTGGCTTTAATTCGGTTTTAAGTGAATTATGCAAAGAGAAATTGTTAAGAATAGGATATATTTTGTCCAAGTTATTTATAATGAAGGAGTTTAGCTTATTTGAATGAATGATAACGTATAGAATATAGTTTCCTTCGAATAGCATCATGCATTATAAATTACGAGCAAGATTATCTATTTACTATAGTAGTATATTTCAGTTAAATCCTGAAGGTATAGAAATTGTATGTTGCACCATTAGTCCTATTCCTTTTTGCAACGAATCATTGTAAATGATTAAATTCATGAAAGGTTCTTTTCATTGCTCAAATTCTAGGAAGTCATCATTGCTAATTGCACATCTTAGCAAGGGAAATGATTGTTAATTGCATGAGTTTGTCTGCAAGGAAAAAATGAAGATTAAATTGAATTGTACCGACTGAAAAATCAATTGTCACAAGGATAACAAAACCGTGATGAGGTGATCAATATTACCTTCCAAAAGATAACCAAACCAATCTAAACTTAGAAATACCATGCCCACAAAAATATACATTGGACAGACCAAAGAAACATTCATACCTTAAGCACTTGACTACTTTCCTTATTGTAGGGTTAATAAATTCGTAAAGATAAAGAACTAGGGTTGTCCCTGAGATTCTTAAAAAGAAATCCTAGGTTCGACATACGTCAGCTTAAAGAAACCTAAATGGATTATTTCAACGTAGAACGTGCGCGGCAAGTTTGAAGTCATGTAGTCTTGTGACTGGTTCACAAGACGAAAGGGTAAATAACCTCGACAAGGATGGTAGATCCTTACGCAAGTTATCTTGAAAAAGGACGTATTCGTGAATATCCTTTTAAATATGGAAAGTTATAAACCTGAAACTAAAGTATCTAATGAACTTTAGGGTTGACCAAGTTGGGTTAATAAGGTACGCCCTAATCCGAACTATAAAGGATCTCGCCAAGTTAGAAGACACCTTGGGAACGAGTACTGATACACTCAAAAGGAAAGAATAATTCCTTAGCAGTTTGCCAAACAACACGGTTGTTTATTGGAAATGTTTGTGTTTGCTAGAGATTTTAGAGCAGTATTTGAATTATGAATTACAAATTAAATGAATACCTATACTTCAGGTTAAAGGCCTGAAGGGAGAGGCAGTTTCAGTTACCCTCGACTGCCTGCCTAACCCTAACCAAGGGGGTTGTTGACCGCACCGGGAACGTGGACCGAACCCGCCGCGAGAGGTCTCTCCATTGAGCTCTACTTGGAGCAGGAGGACGCTTGGGTGCCAGGGGGGGCTCTGGCCGTAAATCCCTCGCCTTTTGGGTCCTTCACAAGAGGCTAACGTGACTCGGGATTGGATCTCGAGGCCCGCATACTAGTTTACGGGCAGAAGCTTGGAATAGTGATCCCTGCGGATTACTGGATAGCCTTCGGGCGAATTATCGACAAGCCTACGGCGAAACTCATTGTATTTCAAAGATAAAATGATGAAATGTTAATAAAGAACTTGCTTGATATTGTTTTTCTATGTCACGTGATAAGATTATGTGAAGGAACCAGTGCTTAATGTTTTAATTAAAGAAGCTGATTGTTATATGTCAAATCAATGTGTTAGATAATTACATAACTAAAAACAAACCGAGGAAAGTGTAGAGGATGGGCCATGGGTCCGTCCTACGGTTGGGTGGTCCCGGTTAGCCGGGAAGTTTTCTCAAAGGACAATAAGATGATCATCAAAGAAAACGAATAACGGAAGAAATGCCCTAGAGTTATGTCTTACTTGATTTACGCTGTTTTAGGGGAACGGAATGGGATTATGCCTTATGGCAGAGAGGCTGAGCTTTGCATCCCTCTCGTTTGCCATTCTTCTTGAATCAAGTGCAGCGTGAATCCGCTTCGGACCTGGCGTTTCTGCGTAAAGTAGTTCGCTCGGGTCCGACGCTAGTTACTGTTAGTTAATGACCAGTCAGGAAAACCCTAATTCCGGTCGATCCTAAGTGGGAACGGCCAGGATACTTCCACTACGTGGCAGACGCGGGAAAACCTAGATCGCAAATCCCGTAACATTCCTTGGGAGTGCCGGGCGAAGCTTTCTAGACATCCTTTCCGATGGACTGCTAAGACGTGTCCTGGATGATACTAAGAGGACACGTTACAGCGCATGATAAAAACCATAGAATTAAGAATACACATTAAATCATTGAATTAAAAAAATAGAGTTAATAATTACTTTTTCATTTCTCTCTAATGAATGGCAGTTCCTCCAGTTGACAAGCCTGATATAAGTAATTAGCGGCAAGCGATAGAAACCTTACAATTAGTAGCAAGCATTGCAATATGTATCTCGTAATTTCTCTATGTACTTGAAGATGATAAAAGATACTTCCTTTTTATTATGAAAAATTCAATTTAGCTTTAAACTTGACTATTGATTCTTGAGTATGCACGTGTGCACATGATAAAAACCATAGAATTAGGAATACACATTGAATCAATAAGCAAATTAAGTATGTTACAGTGAATGATCCATCTCATCTTCAATGAGATCAGCCCTTGCTAAACTATCTACTTCTAGGTCTATGTTACCAAGAGATAACGAAACAAATAAGTCTATCCCACTATCAGATGTGTTGCTATATTGCTCAATAACTTCATCAATATCATCAACAATCACATTATTGTCTTCTTCTGCGTTTCCTTGAACATCCTCGCGAGGTTCATCTTGTACTATATCACGCATATAATCCATTATGGTGTCATCATGCACATCATCATTAATTATTGGATTGTCATATGCTATCTCCATGTCGGTAATATTACCATATATTGGTTTTGAACGATTAGATATAGGGATGACATACCACCATCGGTTATTGTTTACCATTGGATGATACACAACCTGTATTTGAAAAACAAAAGCAAAAAACTTAAGTACTTATTATATTGTGTATATGTATCACATGTATACATATACAAAAATTAGCCTTTGCATATATACCTGCTCGCATTGTTGAGGTAGTACTAATGTGTTATTCTTGTTTTGGTGAAATTTTGTAGATCAGTCAATGATTACAAAACCACTTGGATGATGTCTGATTGTGCAATGCTCACCATTTGTTACCACTTCTTTAAACCACTTCACATCCAGTACATATATAAAGAATCGTTTGAAGTCAAGCTTCAGAATATCTTGGATCAAGCCACAATAACCTTCCATGGTACCATTGGCATCCTCGAAGTGAGTAAGGACACCACAATCTTGGGTATTTCTCTTTTCATCTATACGTTGAGTTCGAAGATGTTTACCCTTACACCAAAGTGCATTGAATAATGTGCACTAGTAGTAAAAGATAAAAGATCAAACATGTCAATTATTTATATAAAATAAAACTTATAGAAACAAATCAATTGATAGTATATCTCACCTTTGATAAGCAACCTCGTGTGTATTCCCACTCTTCTTGAGATATATTAATTTCCTCCTCTTTTTACATTCTCTCCATTTCCTCATGTAACCAATCTATATCAATATGACGTGGGAGCGCATTTAGATGATCTGGAAATGAGACATTACGTCCATATCTAGTGCGAAATTCTTGTCTTTCTTGAAAGGCACAACTCCTTTTGAAGCTTTTATTGGTCAAAGTTACCAAGAGGTAACGAAACAAATAAGTCTATCCCACTATCAAATGTGTTGCTATATTGCTCAATAACTTCATCATCATCAACCACATTATTGCCCTCTTCTACGTTTTCTTGAATATCCTCGCGAGGTTCATCTTGTACTATATCACGCATATCATCCATTATGGTGTCATCATGTACATCATCATTAATTGTTGGATTTTCATATGCTATCTCTATGTCGGTAATATTACCATATATTGGTTTTGAACAATTAGATATAGGGATAACATACCACCATTAGTTATTGTTTATCATATTATGATACACAACCTGTATTTGAAAAACAAAAGCAAGAAATTTAAATACTTATTATATTGTGTATATGTATCACATGTATACATATAAAAAATTTAGCTTTTACATATATACCTACTCGCATTGTTAAGGTAGTACTAATATGTCATTCTTGTTTTGGTGAAATTTTGTAGAGTCAATGATTACAAAACCACTTGGATGACGTCTGATTGTGCAATGCTCACCATTTGTTACCACTTCTTTAAACCACTTCACATCCAGTACATATATAAAGAATCGTCTTAAGTCAAGCTTCAGAATATCTTGGATCAAGCCACAATAACCTTCCATGGTACCATTGGCATCCTCGAAGTGAGCAAGGACACCACAATCTTGGGTATTTCTCTTTTCATCTATACGTTGAGTTCGAAGATGTTTACCCTCACACCAAATAGCATTGAATAATGTGCACTAGTAGTAAAAGATTAAGATCAAACATGTCAATTTATTATATAAAATATAACTAGAAACAAATTAATTGATAGTATGTCTCACCTTTGATAAGCAACCTCGTGCGTATTCCCACTCTTCTTGAGATATATTAGTTTCCTCCTCTTTTTCCATTCTATCCATTTCCTCATGTAACCAATCTATATCAATATGACGTGGGAGCGGATTTAGATGATCTAGAAATGAGACATTACGTCCATATCTGGTGCGAAATGCTTGTCTTTTGCTTTTTCTTCTTGCCCTTGCTTCATTATATAGTGTCATCCATTTGCTCATTACATCACTATTGAGCACACAAAAACTATTTAACTTACGAAGTTCTTTTTTTGTTAGCACATTACTCATTCCTTTTCCTTGAGGTATTATAGAGGTCATCCTCAAGTCTTAATCATCTTTCCATAGTCATGGTTGAGAGGGGTCCACTTCAGCAAGATATTCAGAGATATAAACAAGGGATGATTGCACTAATCAACCCTCAGCCATGCTTTTCTCAGGCTGTGCTTTTTGCCTCACAAAATCTTTCAAGGTTTTCATGAAGTGCTCAAGGAAAAACATCCACCTTGCATGAATTGCCCCACAAAGTGCGATCTTATTAATCAAATGTACAAGTAAATGTAATTGAGTAGTCAAAATGGACCGAGGAAAAATTTCTCCAACAAACAAACCACCTCAATAGATAATACTCGAGCATCTTACAATGTGTTTAGATCAACTTCCTTCGAGCTCACGTATCTGTCAGGATGTATTTGATAATTGTTTATTTTTGTGTAGAAATTCAAAGAGGTTCACTACATGATGTATGCAATATATAATGAAATAATACAATGTATACACATCTCACAAGCTCTCCCATCCTGTAAATAATATCACATACATTTTTGGATACACGATGGGATATACTAGTAGGAAATACGAATTGAATGTAAATAATATTCATAGATCAAATGATTAGTTGACGAAAAAGTCATCATATCCCAAAGTTTACATTTAGTTACTCCACTAATTACTATATTCATGGTTAGAGATACCCTTACTTGAATCATTTTGTGCCAATCATTTGACTTCAAACCAGATAGTTGCTCCACACCTCTTTTCTTTTTCTTTATGAAGGCTCCCTTGAGACATCTCATACATCCTGTGGGTGTTCGAAAGCTACATATTTGTTCATTCACTATTTTTTCCTTGTTCTTTGATAACATCCAAGGTGCATGGGGTAGTTCAATCTTTCCTCTGGGTCCAATGCGTGGCCAGGCTTATCTCATGCGACCAATGTTATGTAAATCCTCCCTTACATTGACTGAATCACTAGCCCCTATCAAGTGATCCCATAATGTAGATACAACATTTTTGAATATGTGCATGGGGTCCAACAAGTGATTGATCTTGAGTTCAGTCCAATATGAAAGACGAACAAATATAAAGAACCTAACAAACAAATAATATATTATGTAAACGATTCATCATGCTAAATACTTTAAAGTCAATCGAGAGAAATATACTTCTTACCGACTCATGCCGAGTGGAGGGTGGCTGTCAGCATTAATCCATCTCTCCTTTCAATCTCGAATGGTTAGAGATTGTGGAGTCATTCCATTAGTAGGGAGAACATATTTGGGATGGTCAATAGAAAGAAATCGATGATGATTGTCATAGATAACTTTCTTTAAACGTGTCGGCCTAGAGGAAACTAGAGAGGGACCGCAAATAGGACATGCATGATATCCTAATGTGGTTAAACCTAAACAAACAAGTGAATTAATAACATGCAATTGATTCAAGTCTTAAATTTTAAATATAGAGTTATATACATGTACCTAAACACTCTCCATATCATGGAAAGTCATGCATGGTCCAGAACAACATGGCCTTCAACGTGAAATCTCTAGAGGATGCAGATGTGCTTGTATCTTGCACCTCAATACCTTCCCATAACATTTCTAACTCTTCAATCAAAGGCTCTAAGTAAATGTCCATGTTTTTTACATTTTTCTTTTCAGGAATCAGAAGGGACAACATTACATATCCCTTTTTAATTGCCATGGATGGAGGAATATTATAGTTTACCAATACTAATGGCCATACATTGTACGATGTGCTTTTGATGCCAAATGGATTGATTCACATCCATACCTAAACCAAATCTCAAATTTCTTGGCTCTTATTTGAAAACGGGCCACAAATTGTCTATATGTTGCCATGCCCGGTGTATCTGCAGGGATCCTCCATTTTCCATCACTTGAACGATGACTAGCATGCCATGAAATGAGATTTCCAATAGACTTACACTTGAACATAAGTTGAATACGTGGAACAATCGGAAAATGTCACAAAACCTTACGAGGCACATCCATTCACTTCATCTCCACTTTGTATCTTGATTCGCCACAAACAGGACACTCTTGTGCGAACTCATGAATCCCACGAAATAAGACACAATTATTGACACATGCATGGATCTTGACATAATTGAGGCCTCCTAGAGATGTCAAGTAATGTCTTGCTTGCTCTCTCTTAGTTGGCAATTTGTTTCCTTTTGGAAGCATTTGTGATAATAACCTACATATATTTTTAAAAGTGAGTTTAAAAACCACCAACATATATTTGTGTCTGATTTCAAAATAGAACAATTAATATTATGATTCATAAGCCAAACTGAATTGATACCTACTTCAATAGCGCATTCAAACTGAAATTATTCCATCCATAAATTGTTTGCAAGTTAAGTATCTCGAGGGACGCACGAAGAATGGAGTATGTACAACCTTTATACAACGGAGTAGATGACGCTACGTATAGTGGGTCATCTGGCTTCGTAGAGTGACCTTCTCCCCGAACCGGTTGCGAAAATAGATTGTGTACCATGTTGTCCAAAATCTCATCCTCTACAACTTGATGGGACATTTCATGAGGGCTACTATCATGGTCGTCAGTCTCCACTCTTCTTGAAGACTCTGCCTCCTCGTGTTGACGTTTTGCAGCCTCTCGATGCCCGGGAGGGAGCATCTGAGGATGTGACACTGCATCCTGCTCAACCACAAAAGGGAGTTACATGTACGTTGATATATATTGAGTAATATAAACTAGCAATCTTAGTGTTAAAAACAATGAATACCGGTGTTTTTTCTTGGTCCCATTCTCCATACATGCTGAGGTGTGACATTGCAACTCGACGTGCTCAACAAATATACCCTCGACAACGATCACACATGCATTTAATTTTTTGTCATAGCCATGCATCTCGATTATGAAGACGTAATGTTTCATCCTCACTTGAGGATGTGCTCGTTGACTCATCAACATGCACTGCACTAGGTGATGACGACGACATGATTAAACCTAATTCATGACAACATCAATTTTGTTATTCATATGTTTACATAAAAACTTCAAGGCGTATTAATTATTCTAAGATCTCAATTTTAAATACACAAAACTTATCATAAATACATAAAAACTTATGATAAGAACTTACTACCAAAACTTATCTTAAAAACAAAAACTCATGATAAAAGCTAAATGCGCGTCTATACTTGTGTTTAACTATACGTCTAAACTTGCATCTATCTGTGTGTCTAAATTCGCGTCTATAAATGCATTTACATAAACATAAACACGCATATACACGCAAAAAGAGACGCAAAAGTCAAAATTCAAAAGATACTTGAATCATTTCTTTTCAAATTGGCCTTTCCTTTCCTGCGTTTTTTGCACGTTCTGAACCTCGAGTTCAGCCGACATGCAATCTACCTCCATTAGTCTCTTCATGCCTCACCTCTTCATAACTCACCTCTTCTTTCACTTCAAAGAGACAAGAGGAGAAAGAAGAAAGCCAAGGAGAGGAAGAAAGAGAGAACGAAAGAGAGGAGAACAAGAGGAAGAAGAAGCAAAGAGAGGAGACAACAAGCAGCAAGAATCAAGAGAGAGTAACTCACCAAGGAGAGGAAGAAGGGGAAGGAAGCAGTGCCACCACCCGTCCACACTAAACACCCAAGGTGAGTCCTCTCTCTCTCTCTCTGTGTATTAGGATCTATGATTGAACTTCTTATATCACAAATAAATCATGGATGGCGATTGTCGGATTGAAAGCAGCCGACTGAGCGCATTTGACAACGCGTGTAGATTTCAGTGCAAACGTAAACATAGACGTGCAGCTATGTTTGCTGTCATCGCGTCTCCAAGTGTGTGTATTCTACATCTCGGACTCGAGAATACACGTGCTCTACCCAGAAGCTTTGACTTTAGAGTCACGTCTCTAGGTGCGTGTATTCTGCATTTCAGACGCAAGAATATACGCGCTCTGCCCAGAAGCTTTGACTTCAAAGTCGCATCTCCAGGCGCGTGTATTCTGCATTCCAGACGTGAGAATACACGCACTCTGCCCAGAAGCTTTTACTTCAGAGACGCATCTGAGATCACGTCTATGCTGCATCTCAAACGCGAATATACACACGCTCTGACTAGAGGGTTTGACCTCAGGGAAGCGTCTAAGATCGCATCTATTCTGCATCTCAGACGCGATTATACATGTGCTAGCTCTAATTTTAAAAAAAATATTTCTGAAATTGTACGAATATTACACAATATTGCAGTTTAGCAAATTTATCTTATTCTTGTGTTTTGTTTGCAAATGTCGCATCCTGGTTCATCTAGCAATGACCCAGATTTGGATCGCATGAATGATACATTGGGCTTGTTCAGCAGAGGGATCAATGCTTTTTTGGAGGTTTTCCTAGTAATAAGGAAGACTTCATGGGAGAGATGACTAAACACCTTGGCCGCTCTCCCACAGCAGATGAGGTGTTCAGCGTCATGTCTGGAACGCCTCTAATGTCTTTTCCTAGCACTACTTCCCAAACACCAAATGTCCAAACTTCAATTGCAGGTACTCCATGTGCAGCATCTGTACATGCATCGGTTGAAGCACAAGCGTTAGCCAACAAATGTGCATTTGCAGAAGCACGTGCATCCAGCGAGGTAGAGGTAGTCGACAGAGAGGGAGGAGGGAGAGTCGAGAGGGAGGATGAGGCTTGTGTGGGGGTTGCCTAGAAGGTGGCAAGCAATCACCCTCACCAGAAGATCATGTAGAGAAGCCAGTACCACTACAAGGAATTGGGCAATTAGCGACGCCGATTAGCGACGGCGGATATCGGCGTCGCTATTTGCGTCGCATTGCGACGCCACAGGGAAAAAAACGCGGCCGAAACCCGAGCGCGGTTTTCATTTCTTTTGCTTCGACTTTTGAGAGCAAGAGTGAGGGAGAGAGCGAAGGCTTTGTGAGAGAAGAAGAGGAAGAAGACTTGCTGCCACCGCCACCGCCGCTGCCGCCACCGCCGTTGTTCGCGAAGGAGAGGAGGAGCCCTCATTGCAAAGAGAAGCCGCCCCACTCTCACCATATCTCATTGGTGAGTCTCCCTCTCTCTTTCTTTTGCTTGTTCAAGGTTTAAATCGTTCTCTTTTGCTTGTTTAGGAGAGAAAATGAAAGAGAAGGAGAGGGAGAGGGAGGGAGAGGGAGAGGGAGAGAAAGAGGGAGAGAGGGAGAGTGCATTCTCTCTCTCTCTCTCTCCCTTTTGCTTGTTTAATGTTTAAATCACTTTCTTTTTTGCTTGTTTAGGAGAGAAAACGAGAGAGTAAGAGAGAAAGAGAGGGAGAGGGAGAGGGAGAGGGAGAGGGAGAGGGAGAGAAAGAGAAAGAGAAAGAGAGGGAGAGGGAGAGGGAGGGGGAGGAAATGAGAGAGGGAGAGAAAGAGAAAGAGAGGGAGAAGGAGGGAGAGTGCATTCTCTCTCTCCCTCTCCCTTTTGCTTGTTTAATGTTTAAATCACTTTATTTTTTGCTTGTTTAGGAGAGGAAATGAGAGAGAAAGAGAGCGAGAGGGAGAGGGAGGGGAAGGAAATGAGAGAGGGATAGAAAGAGAAAGAGAGGGAGACTGCATTGTCTCTCTCCCTCTCCCTTTTGCTTGGAGGATGTTTAAATCACTTTATTTTTTGCTTGTTTAGGAAATGAGAGAGAAAGAGAGATAGAGAGGGAGAGGGAGAAAAAGAGAAAGAGAGGGAGAGGGAGAGGGAGGGGAAGGAAATGAGACAGGGAGAGAAAGAGAACGAGAGGGAGAGGGTGAGGGTGAGAGAGAGAGAGTGCATTCTCTCTCTCACGACGGGTTTGGTTGTTTGTTGTTTGAATCACTTTCTTTTTTGCTTGTTTAGGAGAGAAAATGAGAGAGAAAGAGAGAAAGAGAAAAAGAGAGGGAGAGGGAGAGAGAGGGAGAGAAAGAGAGGGAGAGGGAGGGGAAGGAAATTTAAGATAATAGACTTATTGATAATGGTATGCAATGTGCTTTGCCATGGGCCACGTACATTGGTGACTCTTTAAGATGACTTAAAAATGGTCAATTCCTTCATAATGTCCAAGTAGGAAATCTAATTGTGATATGCATAATTCATTTTTTTTATATTAACTTTATAGGCATGCCAAATTAGAAATCATGCCAACTAGTCAACGGAAGGACTAAAAGAAAATGATACCCTAGCTAATGGTCATTACGGTACTTCATCAAAATGAACCCAAAAGTATTGTTATAGAAGAAGAAACCCTTAAATTGAGTATAGGATAATTTCTCTCAGGTCTTATGACTATGAGTAGAATTGATTGAAATAAATTTTATTACTATAGTTATTAAATTTCATAGATGGCACGCATTAATTTTAAAATGGATTACTTATACTCAAAGCTGAGATATAACAAATAATTATCTACTGGGACAAACAAATCCTTGAGCATGATACAAGGCCGAGATATAACATCAGAAAATCTCTCAACTACTATATACAATGCAAGATTTATGGTCAACTTGCAACTTGACGTACATCTCCATAAAGCTATCCATTTAAGCCTCGTTTGCTGTAATGTAGATAAGATGGAAAACGAAGAAGGTCTTATTGTTCAAGACCGCGAGACATATCTTAATCAGCGTGTCCCATGTCCTTGCTCTCAATGCAAGTTGGCAATTAGACGAAAACGCCGATTGTCTATAGAACACGTACGACGATTTGGCGAGTTTCAATCTGAGATCATTAATCAGGCGATTGCGGATTTTCAGCAAACGGTAATTTGAAGTTAATATTAATCATGCATTGTACTCTCAGGCTAATTGAAAACCATACACAATAAGATTGGGTCTTGTTGGCAAATTTTCTATCCAGGGGGGTGATGTCTCAACCCAAGGGGGAGTGCACCCTTTGCGGCCAATTAGAAGAGTTTGTGGACGTGCGATGGATGGATTGCAGGAGCCAATCGACCACTCGCAAGGCCCATCTATACCGTCAATGCCAGAGGAGACATACAACCTTCTCGACCTGCCTACAATCTTGGAGCCTGAGATGGAGGCAATGATCGATGCATTGATTCCCATGGATGTTGAGACATCTGACCCGCTTAGAGAGGAAGCATCCATACCATTATATGATGGGTGCCGAGTATCTCGGTTGAAGACATTGCTTGCACTCTTAAGTGTGCAAGCAAAATACGGTTGGAGCGATACGAGTGTGACTGAGTTATTCAGGTACCTTGCACACAAGCTTCATTGATTTTTTTTTTAACAGTATTATTGCAAACATTTGTGTTTTTTCAAGGTGTTTTATGATTTTTTTCAGGTTATTGAAATATCATATATTGCCACCTGCAAATACCATGCCTGAATCTCGTGATGATGCATGACATGTTTTACGGAAGCTTGGCATGGACTACAATAACATCCATGCATGTATCAACGACTGCATATTGTTTCGAGATGAATACAAGACTATGGAGACATGTCCAAAGTGTGGTGCTCACAGGTATCGACAGGACTTGCAAGGGCAAACCATCCCTCAAAAAGTTCTCAGACGCTTTTCGCTCATCCCTCGCATAAACCACATGTTTCGCACGTCTGCCATGGCAAGCTTGACAACGTGGCATGTGCAGAATAGGTCCACGGATGGAGTTCAACGAATATCAGCGGATTCGAGCGCATGGAGCCTACCTTCCCAGGCTTTGCGCGAGAGCCAAGGAATCTTTGGCTCGGTCTCGCCATGGATGGTGTGAACCCATTCGGTCTGTGCTCGACTTCTTACAGTGTGTGGCCTATAGTGCTTGTCAACTACAACATCCCTCCATGGCTTTCTACGAAGAAAGGACATCTCATCCTTAGCTTGCTCGTCCCGGGCCGCTACAAAGTAAAAAATATGGACGTGTATCTTCGTCCATTAGTCGATGAGCTTAAGATTTTGTGGGAGGAGCGGGTCACGGCGCAAGATATGAGCAGGCGCGATGGTCGGTGGTCAGCCAATATTGGAGCCATTCTCATATGGACGATGCATGACTTTCCGGGATTGGGAGAGTGCTCAGGTGAGCAAACCTTTGTTCTTGCTGGTAATATCTATGTTTTATTTCATTCAATCAAGTATTCACTAGGTCGTGGCTCACCTTACAAGTCTGGTTACCTCAGGTTATCATGCATGTCCATTGTGTGGGCCACAATTAGACTCCCGAAGGTCACGAACCATGAAGAAGATGGTATATCAAGGACACATCGCTTCCTTGCCGGAGAATCATGAACTCAGGGAAGGTTTTCTTGGACGACCTCCAGCATGTATGAACGCTGCAAGCTGGTATGAGCTGAAAATTGTAAACCCGGAATCACATCCAAATGGAATGCGACTGTTCTCAGTTTTCTACGAGTTGCCATATTGGACCCACTTACAGGTCAACCACTTGTTGGATCCCATGCATATTTTCAAGAATGTGGGCAGCTTGCTATGGGACCACATCATAGGAAAGAGAGACACTATAGGGTCACGAATGGATTTAAAGGAGGTAGGTAAGATGGAGGCGCTTTGGCCGCAGTCGAGTGCTGAAGGGGGAGTGTGTCAAGATTGTGTGAGAGAAGGAAGGAGTCTCGCTTGAAGCTTTCTTGCTTGCACAATGGGGGAAGACACACAAGGGTGGAGGCTGAAAACAGTTTTCCTCTTCTTAGTTGTATAAGCCAAAAAGAACTCTAGTACAAAGAAATAGAAGAACCCTAGATATGGGTCTCAAACCAAACTCAACTAACTAAGGTGGCATACTAACTGAGCCACGAACTAGAGTAGATAAGGATAGCTATCATGTAGCTATTATTCAGGGGCGGTGTACCAACCGCATCTGCAACTGACAAGTCGGTGACATAAATACACAACGGTCACCCTGGCGTATCACGAGTGGAGCTCGATATCTCAACACTCCCCCTCGAGCTCAATCCCAATTCCTGCACACCAAGCAGGTCTCTGAACTTGCGCAGCTTCTCTGTGCCCAATGCCTTCGTGAATATGTCAGCTACCTGATCCTCTGTGCTGACATAAACTAGATCAATAAGACCTAGTAAAACCCTCTCTCGCACATAGTGATAATGCACCTCAATGTGCTTTGTTCTAGCATGATAGACTGGGTTATTTGCCAAGTGTATACTACTCATGTTGTCACAATAAATGACAACTGGCCCATCTGTAGACTGATGCATATCATAAAGTAGCTTATGCAACCAAGCTACCTCACATGCAGCCATTGCTGCACCCCTGTACTCAACCTCTGTGCTCGACAAGGCAACTGTAGGCTGTTTCTTGCTGCTCCAAGTGACTGCAGCACTCCCAAAAGAGAACACATATCCACTGGTAGATCGTCTATCAGAAATACTACCAGCCCAATCAGCATCAGTGTATCCATGCAACTGTATCTGAACCCCAGTCTCATAAAATAGTCCATACTGCAATGTGGACTTCACATACCTGAGTATGCGTCTAGCCGCATCCAAATGTGGTTTCCTTGGAGCCTGCATAAACTGACTTACCAATCCAACAGCATAGCTCAAATCTGGCCTGGTAATAGTCATATAAATCAAGCTTCCTACTATGCGTCTGTACATAGTAGGGTCTTCTAGAAGCTCACCTGCATCTGTGCTCAGCTTCACATTCTGCTCCAAAGGAACTGAAATAGGCTTACAGCCTGTCATCCCATATTTGGACAGCATGTCCAATCCATACTGCCTCTGCAAGAGCTGTATCCCACTTGGTGATCTAATCACCTCAATGCCCAAGAAATAACGCAGCTCTCCCAAATCCTTCATCTCAAACTTCTGCTTCAATAGCATTTTCACATGAAGGATATCTTCATCACTGTCACCTGTTATAATCAGATCATCAACATAAATGACAAGTAGCATAATACCTTTCTCTGTTTTTCTCACATAAAGTGAGAAATCTGCCTTGGAAATCTGAAAGCCAATAGTGACAAGATATTGTCCTATCTTGTCAGACCATGCTCTAGGTGCTTGCTTCAAGCCATACAAGGCTTTCTTCAACCTGCAAACAAACTCAGGATGAACAGCATGCACATAACCTGGTGGCTGCTCCATATAGACCTCTTCTTGCAAATCACCATGCAAGAAGGCATTCTTTACATCCATCTGATGTAAAGACCATCCCTTTGATGCAGCCATAGCAATGACTGCTCTTATGGTTGCCATCCTTGCAACCGGGCTGAATGTTTCTTCATAGTCAATGCCATATGTTTGTGCATACCCCTTGACTACTAATCTTGCCTTGTATCTGTTCACAGAACCATCAGCATTGTGCTTCACCTTATAAACCCACTTACAGCCAATTGCATTCTTACCTTTAGGCAAAGGTACCAATTCCCATGTAGTGTTTGCTTCCAAGGCATCCATTTCTTCATCCATGGCTTTCTCCCATTTTTCTTTTCCCATGGCTTGCTCAAAAGAAGTGGGTTCTGGTTCCTGTATCACCTTGACCATATATGCATAGTGAATGGTTGTAAATCCATCATATTTCAGCCTATCCACAGGATACCTAACTCTGGTAGACCTGCGCAAAGTGGGTTCACTCCCAGGTGCTCTCAAAACATCCCTGGTCTTCCTTACTCCAGGTGTAACAATAGAAGGAATACCCAACTCATCATCAATGCTCTGTTCTGAGCCACTGGATTCACCATCCACATAAGAGTGACCTGCATTCACATCAAACATGGGCTGATCAACCTTCTCTTTTCCTTTTCGTGATACCTGCATACCACTATCTGTATTACTTTGAGAAGATTCTCCTGATCTCAATCTGCCTGTCCATGGCGAAGAATGTGAACCACTGCTAGAGGACGCTCCAGGTCCACTAATATTTTGTGACTGCTGCTATGAATTCTGTGCAGCATTACCATTTTGTGCATCTACATCATCAATCACATTTACTGGTTTATACCAGCTACTCATCTCATCAAAAACAACATCTCTGCTCACTGTAAACTTACGAGTAGAAGGGTTATAGCATCTATACCCTTTTTGCTGCAGAGAGTAACCAATAAAGATGCACTTCTCAGCTTTTGGATCCAACTTGGATCTCAGCTCATCTGGCACATGTACATAGGCAATGCAACCAAAAATTTTCAAATGAGAAATATCTGGTTTCCTACCAGTATACCTCTCCTCTGAAGTCATTCCATGTATTGCTGTAGTGGGAGTCCTGTTCATTATGTAGACTGCTGTAGCAACTGCTTCAGCCCAATAAAAATCTGGCAAGTCTTTTTCATTGAGCATGGCACGAGATACCTCTCCAATATGCCTGTTTTTCCTTTCTGCAATTCCATTTTGTTGTGGGGTATAACTGCATGAATATTGCTGCTTTATGCCATGCTCCTGCAAGAACTTTGCAAACTCATTTGAGAGGTACTCTCCCCCTCCATCTGACCTCAGGCATTTTATTTGCAGACCTGTTTCTTTTTCAGCCATAGCTTTAAGGGTTTTGAAATGCCCAAAAACTTCACTTTTCTTTTTCATAAAATATACCCAAATTTTTCTGCTATAGTCATCAATAAAAGTGACAAAATAATGACAGCCTCCAAGAGATGCAGCTTTAGTAGTCCGCACATCAGAGTGGATTAATTCCAATGGCTTCTCACTCTCTTGAACATGTCTAGGAAATGGTTTCCTTGCCTGTTTTCCAAACTGACAGGCTTCACATACCTTATGCATTTCTGCAACCTTGAATTTGGGCAATCCTGCAACAATATTTTGGGCCAGCATTGATTTAAGTCGCTGTACATTAACATGACCAATGCGTTTATGCCAGATATCAATATCTGCAACTACACCGGTCCCATGTGCAAACATTGCTGCACTCAATTCAGACATGTCTGCATCCAATGTAAACATTCTGCCCTTCTTCTTTCCTTTTGCTATCAAGCGATCTTTATTTTTCATATCCTCAACAAAGCATCCATGAGGATTAAATCTGACCTGCAAGCCCTGCTCAACCATTTGACCAACAGAAACCAGATTCTTGGTGATATTCGGGACATGAAATACATCGGACAGGTATTTCTTTTTCCCATCCTGCATAGACAAGGGAATTTTTCCAATCTGCACAATAGGATGTGCAGTATCATCACCAGTCTCCACAAATCCTGGTTTTTCCATTTTTCTTGCATCCTCCATCCATTCTGCATGACCTGTCATGGGTTTGATGCACCTGAGTCAACATACCATACATCATTGCTTTCTTCTACACTTGTCACAGAATTGTTCATGTGCTGCACCATAAAAAGATGCTCATTTCTGTCATCACCCTGTCTACTAGAAGATGCATAATTCCCTTGTTGCAATTTCCCATTCATGATGTCATTCTGCTTTTTATAGTAGTCTTTAGCCATATGACCCATTTTACCACAGTAGTAGCATTCAACATTACTATTTGCATTTTGGCCTCTTTGCCATCCACCACGACCTCTTTGGCTCCCCCTGCCTCTAGAGTTACCACGTCCTCCTCCATAGGACTGGTTTTCTTGAGTTTGCTGCATATTCTGATTTCTGCCACGGCCTCCAAATCGGCCTCCTCTACCTCTACCTCTACCTCTTCCAGCATTTGAGTAGAAGACAGCTTCTTTTGAAGTTCCTCCTGAAGAAGATGCACCACCATTTCTCCGCTCCTCAGAAATTAGAAGAGCAATCAACTCCTCAAAATCAGGAAATCTCTCACGGACGGAAATGGATGTTCGGAACTGTGCATAATCCTTTCCTAGACCATTCAAGGTCACGGAAACTAAATCATCATCTTCCACTGGCGACCCAATGGAAGCAAGTGCATCTGCAATCTTCTTCACCTTCATGTGGTAGTCGTTGATGCTCATATTTTCTCTTTGCACATTGTGCAACTCTTGCTTGAGCTGCATTTTCCTGGCTTGCGTATTTGTGCTATACATCTTTGATAGAGTATCCCATGCCTCCTTTGGCGTACTTGCATCTTGAATATGCACAATCATAGAGTCTGAAATGCTGATAGACAGCCAGTACATAACTTTCCTGGCTCTCTCATGCCATGCTTTGAATGCCTGCATTTGCTGTTGATTGGGAACATCAGGAAGAACTGGTTCTTCTTCATTTCCTGCAACAAATTCCCAATATCCTTTTCCCATAAGGAAATTCGTCATTCTAAACTTCCATGCTTGGAAGTTGTTCTTGTCAAGCTTTTCAGTGACAATCTGTGAGAGAGAATCAGACGCCATTACAGAACACTGCAAAAAATTCTGTCACTGCAAAAACTCAGCTTCACCCTCACAAGGATAAATCTGCAAAACTGGCGAAAGTGGTATTTGACCACATTGTCACTTCCTAGTGACTTTTTTGCATAAACAGGAACCAAGGATGATTCTGAAACTCCCAATATCTCTGCGCACAAGCATACGATGCAATTTCTACAGTAACTTTTCACCGACCTGTAGAACAGTGGCTGCACAGCATAAAACTGAGCCTTTTCCTGAGTGCGTGCAGAAAACTTCCGCCTCCAAAACAGGCCCCGAAATGGCCTCAAATCAAAAAAACAGGGTCGCCATGAGCTAAAGCTCTCTCCCGCAGCATATACTGCCCTCTTGCTTCACCGCGAAGGGCGTCTCAACCTGAGACAATGCACTCTTGCAATTTCCGGCTATGCTACCTGTAGAGATCTGCTCCCAAAACAGAAAATGAAAGCAACACTGCTCCTCTTACTAGAACACCGCGAGCTTGGCTTGCTTTCTTGAGCTCCTTACCACGAACAATGCTCTGATACCATGTCAAGATTGTGGGAGAGAAGGAAGGAGTCTCGCTTGAAGCTTTCTTGCTTGCACAATGGGGGAAGACACACAAGGGTGGAGGCTGAAAACAGTTTTCCTCTTCTTAGTTGTGTAAGCCAAAAAGAACTCTAGTACAAAGAAATAGAAGAACCCTAGATATGGGTCTCAAACCAAACTCAACTAACTAAGGTGGCATACTAACTGAGCCACGAACTAGAGTAGATAAGGATAGCTATCATGTAGCTATTATTCAGGGGCGGTGTACCAACCGCATCTGCAACTGACAAGTCGGTGACATAAATACACAACGGTCACCCTGGCGTATCACGAGTGGAGCTCGATATCTCAACAGAGTGCAGCTTCCTCACGCTCCCTGGGTTTTGTCTACCAAAGAAGAGCGCATTGTGAAGCAAGTAATCAAGTCTATCCGCACTCCGACGGGTATGATGCGTTCTCTTAGGTCTGCATTTTCTAAAGATGACCAAATGTCTGGACTAAAATCCCATGATTGGCATAAGATCTGTCAGGTTTGTAAACAGAATGGATTTTAATTAGCGTGGACATTTTGAAATTTGAAAAGTGACCATTATTCATAATGCTTTCTCATTTGTGGCAGTTTGTCCTACCGATCGCGATCGCGAGATGCCTTACTCCAGAAATTCGCAGGGCCATTTACAAGTTGTCGACTTTGGTGCAATGGATCTCACAGAAAGAGATTAAGACGTCCTCTATTGAATCCGCAAGGCGGGGAGCAGTTGAGACGGTCTGTCTCTTTGAGAAATACCTGCCCACTAGCATGCTCACGATATAAGTTCACCTTCTTGTGCATCTTGTGGACGAAGTGGAGATTGTTGGACCTGTCCATACGCGATGGATGTTCTTCCTGGAGCGCTTCATGAAAACCTTGAAAGGCTTTGTGCGACAACGAGCTCGTCCAGAAGGTAGTATGGCAGAAGGTTGGTTGGTATCAGAGGCGTTAGTGCATATCTCACAATGGCTACCAATGGTGGAACCAGACAATGAAATGCTATGGATGCTGAAGGACGATGATAGGCTGACTGGAGATGTGGTGGTTGGAAATGGGGTAGAAAAAAGAATGGATGCCTCAATGGAAGAGAAGGTGAATCGCTTTTGTATGTTGCACCATGCATCCATGGAGATGTGGCTCGTCAAGTACCAGATTGCAAGGCAAGATCGAGAGGAAGCGCGAGCTAAATTCCAACGCAGTACGCGTCACCGACCGATTCGATATCCCGAAGGCATGGAGGAGATGCCGTGGTTTATGTCAACACGATGGTTGCATGGAGCCTTGACCGCAGCATCCAGCGAAGGGACAGAGATCTCAATGGAGGAGTGGGAGTTCTTGAGGGAATGTAGTCCAAAGGTAATGAGGGGTTTAGAATGTGTCGTATCTAAATTTGCTTGCTACATCTAATTTGAGTGTTTCAATGTGCAGTACAAAATATATAGTGCAGCGTGGTCGCGCGGACGGCATTTTCGGGTGGAGCGTATTGACAAAATGCGCTCCACAATGGACTGTGGTGCCATGGCAAGGTTTGAGCAAGAGAGTCGGTGACGAGCAACGGATCCGAACACGGTTGTGGATGAGATGGAGTATTTTGGCAACTTGCAAAGTATTATTACGATGGATTACTGTAGCTTCTCCATGATACTATTCGATGTGCAGTGGTTCAAAGTGGTACTTGGAGGAGCTGGAGCAATAGTTCGACGAGGTCCATCTGGATTTCTCGAAATAGATTCCAAAAAAAAATGGACGGATTTACGTGACACCTTTGTGTTGCCGGCCCATTGTGAACAGGTGCAAATAGTCATTTGCTTGCTAATTGTAATACGACATGGTTTATGTCACAATGGTTTGAACTCGCTTTGTAAGTGTTTGTGAACAGGTAATCTTCTATCCAAACCCCCGACAACCTCGATGGTGGTATGTTATACCTTCAACTCCTCGAGGTACGAGAGTATATGATCAAAGCGATGTTCCAGGCATAGATGAAGAAAATATGCAAATAGAGGGGTCGATATTACAAGGGGTGGAGGGCACCGCAAGCTTGGAGCCCGCATCGGCTAACAATGATGGAAATACAGAAGTCGTAGAATTTTTTGAGAACGAGGCACACTCGTTCTTTTGTGGTGACATGTCTATCGACCTTCCAGTGTATGCAGAGTTGTGTCAGGACATTAACATGGGACCATAGAATACTTCATTCTTGGAGAATTGTATTACTCAATTCGTTGTTTAGATCTTCCATAAAGGTAGATAAGATATGCATTTTAAGAGGGATTTTTCAAAAATGATTTATATTAATGTGCTTTGTATAGTTTAAATTGATTATTCTAACATCATTTTTTATCTGTGCAGGTATCGACATTTTCAAGATGAGTCGAGGGATGATCGATGAGGAGTTTCAGGACATGATGGCACGCATGTCTCCAGATCAGCTCGCGAGATTCAGAGAGATGGCAGACCAGGAGCTGTCTCGTTCTTCGTCAGGGCGCTTTGCTAGATCTGCTTCAGCGCGATCAGATGCTTCAGCTTCGAGCAGACGATCTCGACGCTCACAACTTGGGCCAGAGGGAGGGACTGCGACTACAGGAGGATCAGGGGGGTGCTGCTGTGGAGACACTGACGTGGTGTCTCCGTCTCGTCGTTCAGTTGGAGCTGCGTCACCTCCAGGATTTGTCACATCTGTGGGGACGTCCACTCCAGTTACTCTGGCTTTTGCGCAACCGTCGGCAGATGGCACGCCTTTTGGTGGCACTCCTTTTGGTGGCACCCCCTTTGGTGGCACCCCTTTGAGTGGCACTCCGGGAGAGGGTACCCCCGTCGATACACCGGATGTACAGGGGTCTCCTGGATATGCCCAGGAGCGTGGACAGAGATGGGAGAGGGCCCATCTTAGGCAAACTCCTAGGGGTTATGGATACCTAGTGGATAGTAGGTCAAGAGCCATCATCATGAATGATGAGGGGAGGAGGGTGATGGCTCGCATGAGGGAGTTGTGCCAACAAGTTTTTCGGCATAACGTCATGGATCATTGGAGGAACATACTGGAGAGGAGCAAGGACTACATAGTAGCATCCTTGGACGAGGAGTTCACGGTGCCAGCCGCAGTAGATAGATTCTCTACGGGCTGGATGATGGATTGCATGCGTGCATACATGTCACATAGACGATCCGACACACGCAAGGCAATCAAGAGTGGGGCTCCAAATCCCGAGTGGTTAGATGCAGACGACTGGCGCCGACTGAAGGAGGAGGCTACAGATTCGCTAGGACGTTGGAGTCAGCAGCGGGAGGCGGCGAGGGCACGAATCGAGGCCGGATCGGTGCATCATCTTGGGAGTGGCAGCCACAAGACATATTTGGAGGACTTTGTAAGTTTCTCTTTTTTTTTGCTTATTTGTTTTTTTGAGATATTCTTTGTACTGACAATCATGTTTCTAATAGTTAGCATTTTGTTTTCTTTGCAGCACTCCATTACAAATCGCGATCCGCAAGGCCTTGAGACTCGATATGCAGAGAGGCACGGTCTCAGGGCATTGATCGACCGATTGTATAGACGCGGTGGCCCTGTAAGTCACTCATCTTTCTTGTCCGTAGTTACCATGAGATATTTGAATGCATTATTGTATGGTGGATTGATATGTTGTTTCTTTTTCTGTAGAATTCGTTTGATGCTCCTTTGCGGCGGGACGAGCTTTCGGGGGACGAGGATTTGTAGCTCGCCCTTGGATCCTTAGAGCTCACACACCTTTAGTTTTTAGTCGCCTGATCTATGTAGACATTTTTTATGTATTAGTGATATCGTTTCATGATTGTACCAATCGCATTTTATGCGATCATGTATTTATTTCATGTATCAGTTTTATGATTTCATTATACATTCTTTTTGTTTGCAAGCGCTTTGTATGCAGCAGTGCAGAAACTATTTTCTATGGCTCTCATACAGCACACAGTGCTATATCTGCCCTGCCACAAATTTTTTTTTTCTCTGTTACCGTCGCAAATTTACTGCTCACGTCGCTATTGGCGTCGCTATGAGCGTCGCAAATCCGTCGCTATTTGCGACGCAGATAGCGACGTAGATAGCAGCACATATAGCGACGATTGTATGGTGTCGTCAATAACGACGCTTTTTGCGACGACGGGGGCAAATTTTGTTGTTTGTATTTTCGTCGCTTTAAACGTCGCTATAAGGTCTATATCTTGTAGTGTACACCAGTACTATAGAGTTACAGATACTGATGGTATCTTCCATGATGATGAAGGAATAGATGTAATGGCGTACATGAGGAGCATTGTGCATGCGACGTATAAAGATTGTTTCGTTTACTTCAAGAATCAGAAAAGCAGTTTGTGACAGGAGGTATTGAGGACAATCCATAGGAGGTACCCAAATCCTAAGGATCAGCTATTCTTGGATGATTGGGGACGCACAAAAGTGAGGGATTTGCTTCACAACAAAAGATCCCACCTCATGACAAGCACCAGGGAGTCACTGCGGAGACAGGAAAAGGGGTGTGGAGCCTATAGCCAACCACCTATGTGCCACCGCATAGAGTGGAAGAAAGCCAAGAAGAAAGTAGTAGAGAAAGTGAAGAGTTACCAGCACGCAGAGGCGTGAGGCATCCAAATGGAAACTATGAGATCGTCGCATTACGGATCGGGCAGCAGAGAGTTGTGGGAGGCAAAGTTTGTAAGTATATTTTGATTTCTAGTTTTTTAAATTTTATATTTCTTTCAATTATTTATATAATTTATTCTAATACATTATGTCTCATAATTGTTTGTATATATCATAATTGTTTTACAAACTACTATTGTTGGTAGGATACCTACTCCTAGAGAGGTAGGTTACCATTGAGGCCATAACCGCGCAGCCACATGGCTTCACTTCTATGAGGAGGGTCTCATCACTGAGGAGCAATATAACTGGGCTATGAGGATTCGCGACAGCTACAGGAGGTATGTTTTTCTTACTTTCCTATTAAAAGTATAGCTAATTATAACTTTTTCTTTGCAATTGTACGTAAGCAACCTTGATCTTTTGTGTGTGTAGGCAAACCCTGATGTGGAGCATAGCGAGGAGGGGGATAGCGACGCTAGTAGCCATGGTGGTGCTAGCGAAGATGTTTCTTCTTCAGATTCGTAGAGGAGCACCATATCTCCTCTATGGCCTTGTTTCCTTATATATCTATTGTCCATCTTTGAGCCTACTGCTTGCGGCCACGCTTTAGGTCATAAGCACTTAAACTCCCCATGTAAATACGTTTTATCTATAATGAATACATGGATTTTTGTTTTCAATTCTCGTGCCTTTAGATCCATTGTGTTTTTTCCAAATGCACAATTTGATATATGGGAGGGTTCCAGTTCTGTTCTTTGCATTTATTTGTGCGTCTAAATTGCAGAACACGCGTGTCTATACTCACGTCTAAAATGCAGAGTACATGCGCTCATACACGCGCTATATAATTCACATTAATAAAAAGAAATTAAATATCTTTTTTTAAAAAATGAGATTTTTGGTTTTGCATTCGCGTCTACTGGCGCTTGTAGAAGCGCGTCTATGAATGTGTCTATATGCCAGTCTAATTTTCCATGTAGACGCGCTTGTAGACGCATAAAAGAAATTAAATAAACAACAATTTTGGTTTTCCTATGTGCTTCTATTTATGCATGTATATGCACGTCTAAAGCGCGTCTATTGGTGCGTGTAAATTTCCTCATACATGCGACTATAGTCGCGAAATGGTAGACGCACAAATAGACAGGCTTGTAGACACGCCCGTAAGATTTTCTCTCAATTCAAAAATTGCATCCAAAAGTGCGTCTAAGAGGCCTTTTTGTTGTAGTGATTGGGCCTCTCTTATTGCTGATCTTCTTAACTGTCTCCTTGCTATATTTAACTTAGATCCGCACAACCTTAGGGTTGAGGCCTGATTAGGTGGCAACAAATAGATACGCTTCTTGCTCCAAATCATGGGAGAAATACCATGGTATCAACCATTTGCATGGAAAGCCCAAGATCAGAGAGTTTTTAGTGTAGTGTGATTACTCATGTATTAGCTACCCATCTAAGAGCAAAAGCACATATATCCTGCCCTTTTCGGCTCTAGGTTGAGCTAGAGGGATAGACTATGCCTTGCTTTTGATAAGCTTCATGCTTTCATGGTGAATGCTTCCATTGAATGCAAAGAGAGCATAATTCTAATGTAGCTCTATAAGCCTCACCTATTCATAGAAAGACTAACCTCATAAGTCCATGGATTAGGTTTATGCATGAAGGATGATGCATAGACACCTCGATCATGAAGATAAAGACTAACCACATAAGTCCATCCATTGGATCTATGCATAAGGGTGATGTGTAACCTGACTGCACACCGGCTCATGGAGTGGTCTTATGCACATAAGCCAAATGCTTGCAAGGCTTATGCACAAGGCACGCACATGTCATACCGCAAAGCATTTTCGTAAAACTAATTTGAAGCTTCATTTCACAACAATATAGCCTGGGTTATATAAAACGTCCTCTACCCACACTAACGGATCATGGACTTTATTAATGCGCACAACGTGCTATAGGATGGACATTTGATCCCACAACTAGAGAGATGGGGTTGGGGAATTATTTTGATGATTTATCAGATTGTGTGCCTTAATTACGTTGATAGTACATTGTACCTAGCCGTCATCGGAAGATTGCATGTAAACAGAATGACCTCGTGTGAGCTTGCTAACTCAGGGAAGTGATTGTAGTGATCGGTAGGTGAGTCATAGGGTAATAATCAAATGATCTAGTAACTTAAACCATTTCATGATCCAGGAGCTAAAACAGTCCACGGATGGGCATGTAGGTGCTGATGGCAACACAAGAATATTGGTTCCCCGAAGCCCACCTTGGTTGCGTAAAGGGGGGCAAGGAGCTTGAGCATAGGAAGATATAATGCATCAGCGTGTCAGGCGTCTATAGATAATAGGATATAGCTGCCGCAAATTACTGTACGCCTACCAACTGGATGGGTTACATATTATTAATGCTTGAAGTTGTGACGTGGCAGGGGTAAACTAGTGCAGAGTTGACAAAACGGACTCTTGGTATCGGGAGAAGTGTGGATCTCGGATCCTGTGACGGACGATTTGAAATTTGACAAACCACGGTCCACGATATGCATGGTAGCTGGGTAGCCAAATATATATTGACAACCACGGGCGTTGTGCCGGCGACCGGCCAGCAGCCTACCTGGACACTGGCTGGCTTGTCCTCGACAGGTGAAGTAGAGGAAGCTTCCTTGTCACTAGCAAACTGCTCGAGCTCACGAGCAACGTTACCATCATGAATCCAATCGTCCATGCCTTCATTCCGTCATATATATATATATATACACGCGACGCAGCATCGTATCGATCCAAGAAAGAATCAAGCGAGTCGCCAGCTGATGCTATCAACTAGTTATACACTTTCACTTCTCCCTTAGCTACAGAAGCTCTGATCCCAGCCAGCCAGCCAGCACTACTGCACAGCATATCCATAAATATAAACGCTATTCTAATCCGTCATAACTGCTTTGCATACAATACTTCTGTTAGCCGCCCGTATATGGCTAATATAGTGCACAGGAATTGCAATGGCCGATGCTTGCACCGCCAAATAGTAGCAGAGCTTCTGCTCGTACAATTACTTCAGCTAGCAGCTGGGACGCCAGCAGCAGCGGCCATGAGCGTGGGTGTCGTGGGCGTGGTGAGAACGTCAGCCGCTCATATATTGACTGCTAGCGGTGATTCAGCTGCTGCTGCTTCCGCCCGAACGCTGGTGCAGGTGCCCACGCCTGCCCCCGTGCTGTCTTACCACAACGGGCCCCTCCTTACTCGACCTCTGCGCCTCCACCTCCTATGGTATGGCTCCTTCTCGGCCACGCAGGAAGCCATCGTCACGGACTTCGTACTGTCTCTGCGGATGAAGAGCGTGTCCAAGGGTTCTCCGGCGCCAGCGGTGTCTCGCTGGTGGAAGACCACCCGGACCTATAAAGACGCCTCCAAGACCGGCGTCGCGGCCAGCATCCGGCTGGGCAAGCGCTTGCAGGACTCCAGCTACTCGATGGGGAAGAATCTGACCAAGGCGGGCGTGGCCACGCTTCTAGCCCGAGCGTTAGCGGCAGGGAGTCTGCCGACTGCAGCGGCGGGCGCCATCTACGTGGTCCTGACGGCGGACGACGTTCTGGTGGAGGACTTCTGCATGAACACGTGCGGCTTCCACAGCAGCAGCAGCGGGGCCAGTACAGCTACTATCACCGATGATGTCCCCTTCTTGTGGGTGGGTAACCCAGGCAAGCAGTGCCCGGGCCTGTGCGCCTGGCCGTACGCCGTCCCCCAGTACGGGCCGCCAAACCCTCTCTTGGTGCCGCCCAACGGCGACGTCGGCATGGAGGGCCTGGTCATCAACCTGGCGGCATTGCTGGCAGGCACCGCCACCAACCCCTTCCGCACGGGCTACTTCGAAGGGGACTCGTCTGACCCATCCGAGGCTGTGACGGCCTGCTCCGGTATCTTTGCCAGCGGTCACTACCCGGGCTACCCCGGCAACCTGCGCGTGGACGAGGCCACCGGCGCCAGCTACAACGCCCTCGGCCTCAACGGCCGGAGGTTCCTCTTGCCCGCCATGTGGAGCCCTGCCACGCGCTCCTGCTTCACACTGCTGTAGCTTCTTTCTGGGATAGGCGGCGCCGCCGCCGTTCCGATTGTATATACATACGTGCCTTGACGTCAATTTACAGTGGTCGAGAGAAGCGGCACAAGGCGCGCGCACACACACGCCCGCCAGCTGTTTGTAATTTTTCTGCAGTCCCCTGTAAATGATTCGTCTCAAGTTTTATGTCAGTGACGTTCGTAACCTATAAGCGTTGACTTGGACGTCTTCCCTGGGCCTAGGTCGTAAAACGATGGGATCAATGTTCGTATCCTTACTCGATGCCTAGCGATTGGCACATTCCTATCGACCGGGACTTGTCTTCTCCATCTTTATTCACTCTTTGACTTAGGACAAACGGAGCTTTACTCATTTCGCTCCCTGCTTCATAGGCGCTTAGTAACGCATGGATTGAACGAAGATTTGAAATAGGTGCGTCTAATTCCTCCCCGTGCACAGAGTCTTCTTTTGTCCTCTTGGTAATGAGCGCAGGCACGTTATATTAAGAAAGCACATATCTTCTACAAACGAAACCAAAAGAAAAAAGCACACTCTTAGTGAGTTTTGCAACCTTCGTTAAACTATGCACGTCCGATTCCATTGTTCTTTTAGTAAGCTTGACTAGGCAAAGGATTTCCTTAACAACTTTACTAAAATAGTTTCTAGGCTTGGCCACCCTTAAGAGGTTTTGTTTTTAATAGCATCGCTTTGCTCCTTAGCTTCCAGATTAGTTGTAGATCTAGAAATGCTAGTTTGAGGACATTCCAAATCAAAAAAATTTAAATGTTTCCATAAAGAGAACTATCCCTAATCGAGTGCTTTACAAGTGTAATGCCAAGACCCTGTTCAATTTTAAATTAGCAATGCCAAGTCCCTGTTCAATTTTAGGAGCAATAACAAGGTTGTAGCCAAAAGATTGCCAACCATCATCATCACCCCTGGCCCCAAGAAATTGATTGAATAGTCCTTCAATCACATTATGCCACAAGCTCGTCTAAAACATAACACGATGAAGGATTTTGATTCCATGATACCAACCACCTCAAAGTGTTAATAAGATACGATATTAAGCCTAGACCATGATTAGCATTGTTACATTGAAAGAAGTAGAAACTAGAGCACAACCCCAAAGAACTAACACATGCAATGAACTGAATGTACAATATAAGCACACCACATCACAACTAAGCTCATAATTAAGAAATGGTTGATCTTCATATAGAATGAAACACTACAAGATATATGCCTTATACCGACGTTAAAAACAACGAAAATGTTAATAATAATTTTGTTCCCGTCGTCGCCAAAAGTGTCGTTATTGGCGACTTCATAGAACAGTCGATATTAGCATCGTTATCGGCGTTGCTATTTGCGTCGGTATCAGCGTCACATTTACGTTAGTATCGACGCAAATAATGACGCTTTGCGATGCTAATAACAACGCTAATAGCGACACATGCAGTAGATTTATGATGCTGATAGCGATGGTAATAGGAAAAAAAAAATTGTGATAGGCACTACAACAAAAAGGCTCCATAGACGCGTCTGTAGACGTAATATTTAAACTGTGTTAAAAAATGTCCGGCGCGTTTATTACTACGTCTACTACCGCGTTTGAAATTTCGCGTCTAAAAGCGCGCTTATAGTGAAACCTACACGCGTATATAGACGTGCCTATTGACGCGCTCCGTAAATATATAATCGTATTTATAAAAAAGTAGATATATTCATATTCTGCATCTATACACGCGTGCGATTGCGCGTCTAAAAAAGCGTGTACTCTGTAAATTTTTGACGATAATAGACGCGCATTTTTCCTACAATTTAGATGCGCTGATAGACGCGCAAAACAGAGGTATAAAAAAAAACAGAGAGCATGGGGCTTTGTAAGCCACATGCTCTCTAGTCTTTTTCCCCCCATCAACATCAAATTGTATGCTTAGGGAAAACAGAGAAAGATTATTTCGAAGATTTTTGTACTGAAAACAGAATAATGTATGTAGAACGCGAAATTTCATATATATAGATGAAACGTTTTTACATGATGAGTTCTAGTGCTTGTGACCTCAAGCATGGTCATGGTCGCAAGCACTAGCTGAGAGTAATACATATAAAAAATGAAAACTACAAGCCAAGGGGAGGCATGTATGCATGGGGCTCCTCTACATCTCCTTAGAAGAGGCATCATCGTCACTACTACCACCGCTGCCTGTGCCGCTGCCGCTACCACCATTGCTACCGCTAGTCCCCCCTTCGCTATCCTCAACTGCATCAGGGTTCGCCTACACAAAGGATTAAGGTATATAAATACCGTTACAAACAATAAATTAGAGTTACCTATACTTTTCATGTAAAAAATAAAACATACCTCTTCTAGTTGTGGAATCCTCATGGCACGATTATATTGCTCCTCCGTGATGAGTCCCTCATAGAAATGCTGCCAAGTGGACGCCCGGTATGACCTCGATGGTAGGCTACCTATCTAGAAGTAGGCATCCTACCAACGATATGATACTACAAAACAATTTGAACATACAACGTATTAGAACACACTACATAATGAATTGAAACAAATTACAAAAATTAATTTTAAAAAAGAAATCAAATAATACTTACAAACTTAACCTCCCATGACTCTCTGCCACCCGATCCATAATGCGACGATCCCATGGTTGCCATCTGGATACGTCGCGCCTCTACATAATGGCAACTTGTCCTTTTCTCTGCTGCTCTCTTCTTGGCCTCTTTCCACTCCCTGTGGTGACAATTGGGTGGTTGGCTATATCCAGGGCGCCCCTGCTCTTGTCTCCGCAGTGACTCCTTGGTGCGCATCATAAGGTGAGACCTCTTATTATGAAGCACGTCTCTCACCTTTGACCGTCCCCAATCATCTGAGAATCGTGAATTCTCGGGATTAGTGTACCTTCTATGTATTGTCCGCAGCATCTCTTGCCACAAACCATTTTTTTTGTGCTTGAAGAGAATCATGCAATCTTTGTATGTGGCATGCACGACACTCCTTAAGTAGGCTATCACTTCCCTCCCCTCAGGGTTATGCAAGATACCACAAACATCAGCGAGACAGAGTAGTACATTTGTGGAGGCTCACCTCTCTCATTTCCCAGTGAGGGTGATCGAGAGCCACCTCCTAGGCAACCCCCACAAAGCCCTCGACCTCCTCGTCCTCCCGCATGACTCTCCCTCCTCCCTCAACGGGCACTACCCTCTACCTCACTCGATGCACGTGCTTCAGCCGATCCATGTACTTCAGCTAATCCCTGTGCATCAACTGATCTGCGTGTATGCATAGTGCGTGGAGTACCTGTTAGTAGAGGTGTACCAAGGTTTGGTGTGCCAAGGTTTGGTGTTTGTGCGGCAGTGCTAGGCAAAGATGTGATAGGTGTCCCAGACATGACACTGAAAACCTCCTCTGCAGTGGAAGGGCGACCAAGATAATTTGTCATCTCCCCCATGAATTGCTCCTTGTTTGGAAAACCTCCAAAAAAGCTACTAACACCTCTAGAAAACTCTGCTAAGGTATTGTTCATGCGTTCCAACTCAGGATCAGTGTGTGCTAGAAGATCCAGGATTCCACATCTACACAAGCAAAAATCCATTACTACCCTGTGCAGATAAAACATATTACATGCTGCGTCTATATCTGCATCTCTGTGTGTGTCTGTCAGCACGTCTATTTCCGTGTCTATACTTGCGCTTACACTGTCATCTAGACACGTACAGTCGAACCATATTTTGCAAACTGTTGTAAAAAATGCACAAAAAAACCTCCATAGATGACAATCTATAGCATGTAAAGAAAGAGAGAGAGAAAAACAGACAGAGAAAGCAAACAAGATTGAGAGAGAGAAGAAGAACTCACCTTCTTTGCTTGTTCTGACGGGTGGCGGCTAGGTTGCAAGCTCCTTGTCCTCCTTCTCCCTTCCCTTGGTAAGTTGCTTGAATCGTCTTTTCTTCCTTGCTGTTTGGCTCTTGTTCTTTACTCTTTGGCTCTTCATTCCTCCTGCCCTCTTTTTACTCTTATTTCCTTCCCTCATTGTCTTCATGAAGTGATAGATAGACATGATTAGTGATGTCGAGCTCGAACTGCAGAAAACGCGTAAAAAATGTAGGAAAGCACTGGTTTGAAAAGAAAGCCACAACTTTTTTTATATTTGCATAGTGTGTCTGTAAGCGCGTGTAATTGCGTGTGTATATGCGTAGATAAGACATATTACACGCGCTGATAGATGCGCAGTTACAATTAAACTGATTAGATACTAGCTTTTGGTTGTTTTTGGATCAACATGACATGACTTTCTTAGTCTGTCAATATCAAAATGTTTGCCTCCATGTTGTAAGTATCAATGAATTTAGGGAATATGACATATATACCAAATGAAATCATATATGTCCTTATGATTCAGGTGTAATTATGTCGTCATCTTCTACTAGTATGGGACATGCTGAGTCAAGAAACAGTACATCCTCCAGTGAGGATGAGACATTGCGTCTTCACAATCGAGACGCTTGGCTACGACGGAAAATCAAATGTATGTGTGATCGTTGTCGAGGATGTTTTTTTCGAGCACGTCGAATCATAATGTCACACCTCAGCATGTACAGAGAGTGGAACCTAGAAAAAGACCCAGTAATTTTTATTGCTTTATTTGCACAAATATTATTGGTCTATGTTGTGTCTTCACCATTAAACAAAACCTCCTTTTTTTAATTGAGTAGGATGCGGTATAACATCCTCAAATGGTCCCTCCAGGGCATAGAGGTTGCGAAGCGTCGACGCGAGGAGGCAGAGTCCTCAAGAAGAGTAGAGACTGATGACGACGATAGCAACCCTCTTCAAATGCCCCATAAAGTTTTGGAGGAAGAGATTTTGGACAACATGGTGCACGATTTATTTTCCCATGAGGTTCGGGGGGAGGGCAACACTAGAGAGACAGATGACCCGCTACACATAGCGTCGAAAACTCCATTGTATGAAGGTTGCACCTACTCCGTTCTACGTGCATCTCTCGAGATAGTGAACTTACAAACCATTTATGGATGGAGTAATGCTAGCTTGAATGCATTATTGAAGTATGTATCATTTGATATTAATTCATAAATGCTTCTAGACAATATTTGTAACGCGTCCACTTGTACCTTCAGGACACGTCTCAGCAATCCATTGGAAAGGTGTCTAGAAAGCTCCGCCTGGCACTCCCATGGAATGTTACGGGATTTGCGATCTAGGGCTTTCCGCGTCTGCCACATAGCGAAAGTATTCCAGCCGTTCCCACTTAGGATCGACCTGAATTAGAGTTTTCCTTATTGGTCATTTCCTAATGGCAACTAGCGTCGGACCCAAGCGAACTACTTTACGTAGAAACGCCAGGTCCGAAGCGAATTCACGCTGCACTTGGTTCAAGGAGAATGGAAAATGAGAGGGATGCACAGCTCAACCTCTCTGCCATAAGGCATAGTCCCATTCCGTTCCCCTAAAACAGCGTAAATTGGGTTCAGTCATAACTCTAGGTCAACGCTTTTGTTGTTCATGTTCTTTGATGATCTTCCCGTTGTCCATCGTGATTTGAGAAGAGTTCCCGGCCAATCGGGACCACCCATCCGTAGGATGGTGTCGTACTGCTGCGCATCCGAGGTGTGAAATCCACCCAAAAGTTGTGTGTGTGGGATTTGATACTTTATACATACTTAGTCGTTATGTTTGCATTTTTATTCTGCGTGGGTAATATAGTGAAGAGGGGTTTTGCTAGAGGAACTTATCCGTAATGCTTTGGTTGACATGTACGCTAAATGTGACATGCTTGTAGAAGAACAAGGAGTTTTTGATAGATTGGTAACTTGAGATGCAGTCTCATGGGCTACACTTATTTCAGGATATGTAGAATGTGGGCTTCGTAGACAAGTGCTGAACTGTTTGGAACAGATGCAAGTGGAAGGTCTGACTGTGGAAGCTGTCATGTTTGTCAAGGGGTTAAGGCTTCTGGTGCCAATGGAACCTTAGAAATAGGAGAAGTCTTGCATGCTGAAGCAACCAAAAGAGGTGGAGTAAAGTGATGGATAATTCGAAGTTTCATTGTCTTCTACTCTCCAAGTACTCAATTTCATTGAAGAAAATCGCATTGGATGGTGACAAAATTGTTTGCACCAAAGTACTCGAGGTTCCAAGGTAAAGCAGTCTTGGCTTAGACTTGTGATGTGGGTTAGAGCATCAAGATGAAGGCTTGTATGCTTTTCTAGAGGCCGCTTTTCTAGAGCCTATTGTGAAGGATTGAATGCCTGGGGAAGAGGCTTAGTTGAGAAGAGCAGAGCAGAAAGCAGAGGAATCGCAAGTGGAGAGGATACGAATCAAAAAGGATTTTCTTGGATAAGAGGATCCTACGTAGTTGAGGTGTGGAGCTGGAGGAGACAAAAATTCTCAGTCAAGTGGAGAGCTTACGATGTGTGCTTCGGGCTTACATGAAAGGGAACCTGCTTTGATTCTTGTTGAAGAAAGACGATCTCAGGAAGCTCTACGGAAGAGAAAGGGGAGATTTTTCGACAATTAGAGGGACTCTGCAACTTCGAAGGGGAGTTCAAGACATAGGGAAAGAATAAGCGATGATGGATGAAAGGATGACATAGAGAAGGACGGGGAGCTCTACTGAAGGAAAAGGAAGATTTTTTTCACCAATCAGAGGGCTACATAATAGGGGGGAAAGTTGTCAGGACAGAGAGAAGGGGGCGTAGTACATTGCAAAGCAGTTGGAGTCGATGACAAAGACTCTATGACAATCAGAGGAAGTTGCAGCAACTGATGGAATGAAGCATTGGCGAGCTCTTTTGAAGACAAAGGAAGTCATCGATGAGCTCTGATCTGTAGAAAATAACAAAATCAACATGTCATGTCAGAAGATCACGCTGACGATAATGAAGAAAGGAAGCTGAGGAACGAATGAAGAAGAAGAACGGTGAGCTCGATGAAGACAACCCTGCTGCAATAACAAAGGAATTGTACTCTGAAGACCTGTTGATTATCATGCCGAAGATGAGGAGGAGGACACCTGAAGCTCCCATGAACGTGCTTAAAAAGACCATTCTACCCTTCATTGATGTTGCACTTCTGAAATACTGTGGCTGTCGTTCGATGATGTTTCCTGCATTCATTTCGGTTCAAAGAACCTCAACATCACTGGAAATCTACCTTGACAAGATGAGCACGCAGTCACAAAGCTAGAAGAAACATGCTGTTTTGCCCTTTTGGAATCATGAACCGATCTCTGTTGTTTGTCCGACAAGATCTGTGACGCTTCTCCAACCAGCTTAATAGCGGACTCTGCTCTTGAAAATTTATTCTTGTCTGGATGAAGAAGAAGAGCCAACCTTCTATACTATTTTTTTGACAAGGATGTCATCAGCCCTATGCCATACCAATCAACCTTGGTTCCATTGATCTTTCATCTTGAAAAAGAACAGTTCACTCATGACTTGAGGGTACATTGAATGAAGTTTGAATGTGCTTGATTGATCTTTCATCTTGAAATTTATCAAGGTCTTCTGTAGACACGACTTTGCTTTCGAAAACCCTTCGACATCTTTGGTGAACCCGACGTGAAAGTGTCGCATAAATTTCAGGATGGGAGATACTTCAGCATCCATTTCAGCCTCTTCTACGATTCCTGCTGTGTCATCTACTTCAGCTCCATCATTGACTGCTGCTTCAAGTACTTCAACGGATGATCTAAAGCAAATTTTACAGAATATGTCTATGTATATGCAGCTTCAAAATCAGTAGACACAATTGTATATGCAGCAGCAGCAGCAATTGCATCAACAACAATTGTCTCAGCAAAGGCAACTATATTCGGAGCAGGAAAATGCAATCAGCGCGACTAAGGCGATTGAAGTAGTTGAGAATGAGAAGAAGCTATTTGATGGCCATAATGTTTCAGAATATTTGAAGACATATGAGAACAAGATGGGATTTTTTGGAGTACCAGCTGGACTTATGAGTAAGTATTTCCTTCGTCTTGGCACACCCGCCTTGAGGGCAAAAGTGACTGATCTTTTTATTCAAAATTCGCATTGGCAAGATTTTAAGAAGGCCCTAAAAGAAGAGTATTTCCTTGAGGACTTTGGGATGGCTACACGATGGTCATTCCGAGAGTGGGTCTACATGCCAAACAAAGGTTTAGCTGCTTCAGAGTTGATTCGAGAATTTGAAGAGAGGTATAGTGACCTTGATGCCATTGAACAAAGAGCATTGGATGTTGAGAAAGTTGAGCTTTTCTTGCAAGCTACAGATCCTGCTCTTCAGGAAGAATTAGGAGAGCTTCTTGAGGATCGCACGAAGCCTATGGGTCTTAAAACGGATTGGCAAGATGCCCAGGATGCAGTCTCGACTTTGACCAAGAGGAGGATATGGAAGACCCGCCTATAGAATGGATCTATGACACCGACGCCGTCTTCTGCTCCTATGCCTGCTTCTATCCCTGTTATTTCTTCTCTTCCTCAGCCAGTTTCTTGGCCTATGCCAGTGCCTATTGTTTCTACTCCTCCTATTCCTCCTGTTCCAAGACCGATGCCGGCTCCTTCTGCTCCAAAACCATCCGCTCCATCGGTGCCTTCCTCTCTTGATGACATAATCAAAGGCATAATGGATTTGACTGGAGTCAGTTAAAGCAAAATTGGTGGAAATTTTGAAAGAGCAGTTTTCTTCGACTGCGCCTACTATTTCTTCTAGTGCTCCTACTGCGCCTAGGAGTGCTCCTAGTGCACCTAGGAGAGATCAAAGATGTATTTGGTGTGATAGTACGGACCATTAGCATTGCAGGGATTGTGAATCTTTTCAGGATGCAAGGAGGAAGAATTTGGTATTTTGGGGACAAGATGGTAAGATTTGGTTGACTAAAACAAGAGCTCCGCTTGCTACCAATTTTGGAAAAGGCAGAATAAAGAAATTAGTGGATGACATGGCTGCGCGTACTTCTTATGTGGCAGCTAGAGGAGATGCTTCTGCATATGGAGTCCAGATTGAGAAAGGATCACAGAATCAGTCAGCATTATGGACTTATGCTATGGAGACGGCAAACAAGGGAAAAATTCAGCAAACTGTTTTGACTAGTACAGGCTCTAGCATTAGATCTGAGACAAGTTGGGATTCGCTTGTTGACAGGTACACTATTTATGCCTACTTGTCTAAGTCTCAAGGAGCGGATGTACTTGTTGAGGAGAAGCGCAAGAGGGATGAAGAAAATCCAAGTGCAGCTAAAAAGACTAGAGGGGGGTGAGTTTGTTACTCCACCTACTGTAGGACCGTCTTTGAGACCAGGGCCAAAACGACAGATGGAAGATGCTCAAAAAAACGAAAAGAGGCAAGAGCCTAGAGAGAGAAAGCAGGCAGGGTTTAGATTGATGTCCGATATTGAGACATCTACAGACATGAAGAAAATCTTTAATGACAAGATACTTGGCAATGAGGTGACTTTTACTATTTCTGAGGTTTTGGGCATCTTGAAAAGAGAGTTTCAAGATCAGTTTCAAGAGGTTCTGAAGAGGAAAAGACATGCATTGCCTACTACTGATCCACAGGGAGTTTTGATTGGAGAGTTGAATGAGGATGAGGATGAGATTATGGTTGAGAATGCTTCTGTTTTTCCACAGATAGAGAAGAGGGTTCAGTCTATGCATTATGCTGAAACTGATGAGTCTGTCTTGATACCGCGTAGTCACTTTTTGCGGAGTCATTGGGCTAGGGCAACTACAGAAACGATGGTAAAAATTGGAGAAAAATAGGTGCCTTATGTTGCTTTGGTGGATCATGGATCAGAGATTAATCTCATAGTTCGTGGAGTTTATGAAAGTAATAGATGGCCTATGGATGTAGAGCATGGATGGCATATGAGAGCCGCCAACAACACTGCAGGTGATTTGTATGCTACCTGTCCCAATATCAGGGTTTCTATTGGAGATGTAGAGGAGGATTTCCATTTCTTTGTGTAGGATTCATGCTCTTATCCCATAATTCTTGGACAGCCATTCATCACAGAGATGCGTATGGAAACAAAAGTAATGGATGATGGATCTGCTTATGCACGGATTCGCAGTAAAGATGGCATGAGAGCAGTTCAGTTTATGACTGTGTGTGTGAACCATGTTAGAAACATGGATACTCTTAGAGATGCACCTTTGCCCACAGTGAGGGATTCGGGTTTTCATTAGGTACCGCTGTTTCGCGAGACGACGGTGGTACAGAGCAGAGGAGATTGGAGTTCTTGCCTCCTGGCAGCATCGTTTTCTCTTCCAGTTTTGTTGGGATTTCAGCAAACAGTTCGATGAGTTATCAGAAGACTTCTAAGTTGCCTAGAGCTGCCAGGCAGTACATATGCAGGAAGGAGAAAAATTTGAAAAATGCAGGTATTTTAGAGGATGATGAGTATATAGATGGGATGTATGATAGTATGATTTGTGCAGATACGATGATAGAGATGGAAAATATGCTGAAAACTGATAAGCAGAGTTGTCACAGTAATGTATTAGTGCAATACCTGGACATGTTTCATGAAATTGCAGATTTTGTATCACAGATAGAGTCAGAGGCTGAGGTGACTCAGCAAAAAGTATTGAGTGCTGAAGAAATTCAGCAAACAGAGTTTCTAGCTAATTATGATCAGCTTACAAAGACACAGAGGGCTGAAAACTTTCAGCCAACAGAGTTTACTGCTAAAATATTTCAGCATCCAGAGTTTAGGGCTTTTCCTATGCAGTCCATAGAGCAGAGGGCTGAGGATATTCAACCCACTGGAGTGCAAAATTGCTAATTTACAGCAAGATTTGAGTAATGCAGAGGATCATAATGAAGCCAGGATTGACACGAAATACAAAACTGTGGATAAGAAGGTGAAGCCGGTAGCTGTACCGCTTCCACCTGACAGTGATCAGCAAATAGAGAGGGCTGCCAAACAGCCAATTTTGAGGAATCCAGAGCATATAGGCCATAAATTTTCAGCAGAAACTCTTGCTAAATTAAAAATTGGAAATTGTGATTTCTTGCTACCCACAGAGAAGCAATGCTTTCAGGAGATACTTGAGCGACATGGAAGGGGGTTTGCTTTTTTCCCGCATGAGATTGGATGTGTGAATCCATATATTGTTGCTCCTATGGTGATCTTTACTATTCCTCATATTCCATGGAACCTTCGGCCTATTCCAGTGCCTAAGGCACACCTACCAAAGCTGATTGATTTGTTGAATGAGAAAATTAGGATGGGAATCCTAGAGCCTTCATCTGCACCATACTCAAATAGGTGGTTTACGATTCCAAAGAAGAATGGTACTCTCCGATTTATACAGAACATGCAGCCAGTAAACAGAGTTACTATCAGGAATGTTGGTATAGGTCTAGTTGTGGATGAGTTTGTAGAAGCATTTGTTAGACGTGCCATCTATTCTTTAGGTGATTTGTATTCGGGATATGATCAGTTTCAGCTGGCTTTGGAAAGCAGGGACATAACCACTATGAGAACTCCTATTGGGCTTGTCAGGATGTGTACCTTGCCTCAAGGTGCCACTAATTCTGTTGCGCATATGATGAATGCCATGCATAAGGTTCTTCGTGATTACATACCTCAGCTTACCATACCTTTCTTGGATGATGTGCCCATTAAGGGGTGTGCAGAAGAAGAGAAGAATGAGAGTTTAAATGAGCAGGGATAGAGATACTTTGTGGCTGATCATATTTCAGCTTGTGAGAAGATTTTGGCCAGGTTAAAAGAAGTAAACTTTGAACTATCATGGCAAAAATCTGTTTTTGGAGTAAATGAGGTTGTCATTGTTGGACATATGTGTGGGTATTATGGCAAGAAACCCTCACCTGAGAAGGTGGATACTATAAGCAAGATTACAGAGTATTGTTCTACCACTTCAGAGGTACGGAGATTCATTGGAGCTTGTGTGTTTTATATGATTTGGATACCCCATTTTGCACACATAGCTGATTGTTTATATCAGCTGCTTCGAAAGGGGTAGAAATTTTATTGGGATGAGAGCCACACTAGAGCCATGTGGAAATTGAAAAAGTTATTGCAGATTGCTCCTACTCTCAAGAAAGCTGATTATAATTGCGGAAGGCCTATTATATTGATAGTTGACACTAGTCCAATTGGCATAGGTTGGGCTGTGGGTCAAGATGATGCAGATGGAAACATGTATGCTATTCGGTTTGGGGCGAAAGTCCTAAATGAGAGACAGAGGAGATATCTGCAAATCAAGAGGGAGTTACTGGGGATTGTTACGGCTCTCAAATGTGACAAGGAGTACTTTATTGGAGCCTCAGTTGTGGTAGAGATAGATTGCTTGCCATTGATAGGTATGATTACGAGTTGCTCTACTCCGGATATAGCTATGATGAGATGGATTGCATACATCAAATCATTAAATCCAGAATTTAACACATAGCAGGAAAGGATAATCCAGTGGCGGATATGCTGTCTAGAGCCAGATATGATGACGAGGAGACACTACTTGCAGAAGAGAATGATGCAGAAATTTCAGCTGCTATGGTTGATCATGTTTGCCATGTCTATGATATTGTGGCTTTCATAGAAGAACTCTATGTTGGAGATTGGTTGCAGATTGGCAAGTACCTTAGTATACTAAGCAAAAGAGATGAATGGACAGATGAAGAGTTCAAGAAGATCAGAAGAAAAGCCTATGGTTATTTTCTCAAGGACGGATTTCTTTGGAAGCACCTGAAGAAAAGAGGTGGATTACCTTTGCGGGTTGTCTGCGATAGAGAGACACAGTTACAGGTGATGAGGGAGTTTCACGAGAGTCCTTGGGTTGGTCATAGAGGAGTGTGGGCTACTTATGAGAAAATCAAGGAGAAATATTGGTGGAAAGGCATGTATAGAGATGTTTCTCACTTTCTAGAGACTTGTAGAGACTGCCAGATGTATTAGGTAGTGCGTCATTGAGATGAGCTTCATCCGACCTATCCGCTATGCATTCATTATAAGTGGGTAGTTGACTTGGTTACTATGCCTATGGGTCTATGGCAGATGAGATATATTGTTTTGGCTAGAGACGATCTTACCAATCATGTTGAGGGCAGACCTTTGAGAACGAAGACCACTAGTGTAGTGTGTAAGTTCTTATTGGAAGAAATTTTCTGCAGGTATGGCTATGTGGGTAAGATCACTACAGATAGTGGTGAATTGGATGCAGATGAAGCTAGGGAGTTTTTCTCTCAATTAGGAATAAAGTTGGCTCTAACCACAGCATACAATCCAGAGGGAAATGGGAAGAGTGAAAGAGGACATCCGTCGATAGTGAAAGCATTAGCCAAAGCATGCAGAGGACGGATTGGAGAATGGCCAAGACTTCTACCATTTGCTTTGTGGGCTGATGTATGGTCAGAAACGGGTTATGCCGACTGAGACTTGCGCTTTGACTTGGTCAGTTTTACCTTGGCAGGAGGATTTGACGAGAGAGGAGCTCTTAGCTCTTCGGATTCGGCAGTTGGAGAGAAGACCAGAGGATATTCAACTAGCTATTTACAGGTTGAAGGTTGCTAGACTAAGAAATAAGGACAGGTTTGACAGCATGCATCGCTTGCGGCCTAGAGCAATAGAAGAAGGAGACTGGGTATTAGTCTTTGATAGCAGCCTTGAAAATCAGCATATGCACTTCGGAAGATGGTGAAAAGATGGTTTGGGCCATACATGTCTTTGATAATGCAACATATGAACTGATAGAATTGGATGGGACAGTGCTTAGAGTGCCTATTGCAGGAAAAAGGATCAAGATTTTCAAGAAAAGAGATGATGAGGATTATGTATTGGAAGAATTTGCAAGAGAAGAGCAACAAGAGGAAACTTCAATAGAAGAGACAGATGATATGATAGATAATCTTGTTGATATACCGGAAATACACAATGAAGAGATTGATCTGTTCATGGATCTTGGTGATAATGATCATGGGTAGTTGGCCCATCCGGAGGATGTGCAGGACTAGAGGGGCTGGATGTCGTACTGGTGTGCATCCAAGGTGTGAAATCCACCCAAAAGTTGTGTGTGTGGGATTTGATACTTTGTACATACTTAGTCGTTATGTTTGCATTTTTATTCTGCGTGGGTAATATAGTGAAGAGGGGTTTTGCTAGAGGAACTTATCCGTAATGCTTTGGTTGACATGTACGCTAAATGTGACATGCTTGTAGAAGAATAGGGAGTTTTGATAGATTGGTAACTTGAGATGCAATCTCATGGGCTACACTTATTTCAAGATATGTAGAATGTGGGCTTCGTAGACAAGTGCTGAACTGTTTGGAACAGATGCAAGTGGAAGGTCTGACTGTGGAAGCTGTCATGTTTGTTAAGGGGTTAAGGCTTCTGGTGCCAATGGAACCTTAGAAATAGGAGAAGTCCCTTCCTTTGATACCCATTCTTCTCATAGTGCCCTAACACTTTGATCCTGTCACAGCAGAGATCACCCAGGTCACTTTTTCATAGACATACTTGTTCTGCTTGACTTACCGACCGCTAACATGCAAAGTTGCGTTTACGTGAACTTCGACAAAGATGAACAGCTTCACAATCTTTAAATCCTCCATCCACTTAATTCTCTTCAAGTTGGTCTGAAGGTACGTGAGTCAGTGGGCTGCTATGTAGTATATTCCTGAATCTCTCATCCATCTCCACTCCGCATACAGGAGTGAAGGATTATAGATGCAGTCCAGAATATCCATCATACCAAGCCTCTGGTGATAATTCAAAGCGTGCATTGCAGTCATGAACATGACCTGGAACACCAAGAACTTGCTCCATGCTTCGTAACTCTGCAACCGAGTATCCATGAGTGAGTAAAGAAATGTTTTCAACTGAAAACACTACTCTATTCTACTCACCTTCCCCTATTTATCCCCTTATTCCCTTTATTTTCCTCCATTAAGTTCCCTTGTAATCCTTAGATCTCGTTGGTTCGGTCTAATACCGACTGTAACGTGTCCGCTCGTCATCGACTTGTGGGACACGTCTTAGCAGCCCATCGGGAAGAGAGTTTAGAAAGCACCACCTGGCACTGGCAAGGAATGTCATAGGGTTTGTGGTCTAGGTCTTCCCGAGCCTGCCCCGAGCAGAAGTGTCTGGCGGTTCCCACTTAGGATCAACCTGAAGTCAAGATTCCTTTCCTATCAGCAAAGTCTCTAGGAAGTAGCTAGTGTCGAGCTCCAGATGAACCACTTTACGTAGGAACAACAGAGTCGAAGCAGATTTATGCTGCACTTGGTTCATGGAGAATGGGAAATGAGAGGGATACGAAGCTCAACCTCTCTGCCATAAGGCATAGTCCCATTCCTTTCCCCTAAAATAGCATAAGTCGGGGTTCTAACTCTACTAACTCTAGGGTCTTCACAGTATAGTTTTCATGTCTCTTGAGAAACGTTCCCAGCTAATCAGGACCACCCTTCCGTAGGACGGACTCAAGTCACGTCCATCGTACTTTCCTCGGTTTTCTTAGTTATCTAATTACCTACCACATTATATATGACATGCAAAAGCAGCTTCCTTAATTAATCAATTTAAACACAGGTTCCTTCATGTAACTTAGGCATTGACACAAAAAAAATGTCAAGCAAGTTCCTTTTTCAAATATCCGATCTTTATTTATCATAGTCCCGTAATACATCAAATATTATGCTCGAAGGCTATCCCAGCAATCTACAGGATTGCTGCTCCAAGTTTCACCTGTAGACTAGTACACGAGTCTCGAGATCCCATCTCGAGTCACATCGACCTCTTGTGCGAGATCCGAAGGCAAGGAATTTATAGCCAGAGCCTCCCCTGGCACCCAAGCGTCCTCCCGCTCCAAGTAGCACCCACGGAGAGACCTCTTGCGACGGGTTAGGTACATATACCCGACACGACTAACAACCCCCTTAGATAGGGCCAGACATACAGTCGGAGGTAACTGAACCTGCCTCTCCCTCCAAGCTTTCAACCTGAAGCATTAAGTGTTTTGCCTTGAATTAGTTCCTTGAGAAAGGAAATCCAAACAATGTACGTAAGTGTACAATCACGATCATTTCGGAGGCCGTTTGTACAACCGACTGCTAAGGTGTGATTCCTTCTTCCCGAATGCTCCCAGCATTTGATCCTGGATCGTTCCTGACTTGGCGAGATCCCAAGGGCCTGGCAAGCTAGGTTGCTTGTTTCCCCTTTATCTTTGGGTTAAAGTTTGTACCCTACCGACCCTAATTATCCTTACCTTAGGTCTCTTGGTAAAAATAGGTCATGGACAACCCCGTTGTCCTTGGTTGGTCAACTTGCTGGTTATCTCCTAGATCCCTTGAAGTATCTATGTGATCTTTCCTTCAATCCCTAATTGACTTAGGATACTTTTGGTGATACAAGAATACCTGATCTTAACCCCCTTTTTCAATAGTACTCACATGCACTAATGTTTGCCCCTTTTTAACCCTTTCTTTGAGCTTGTCTAACTATATTGATTAAGACAAGTATTGACTTTACTCAACGATTTCAAGGCCAATGTACAAAGCATGAATGCAAGCATTCTAATGCACATTAATTTCATGTAATCTTTCTATGTGTGCAATCTTGATATTACCCATGCATGCAATAGTTCCTTCGTATGCATCTAGTATGGAGACAACCATATCACTTGATTTCGCTAATCAATTCGAGAGAAAGACCCTTAAGATATGTCTACCCTTCCATGCACTTGTCTTTTCATGATCATGCAATTAAGTTATGAAAGAAACCCATGATAACTACTAGTCACAAGCAATAGTTTTGTACGACACATGCGAAGGTCCTTTCAATGCATGCGACTTAACATGTTGCTTGTTTATGCGAGAATCTTTCCCATGCATGTAGAAGTTTTCCTTGCATGTATCTAATATGACTATGATACTTTATGCATTTCACTATCAATCTCAAGAGAAGACCCCAGGATATGCCATTTCCAAATCAATACATGATGGAGCATAATTAATATATTTGGGACACGAAGGTAATACTGAGTCGTTCCATTAGTGCAGCTGACTTCCATGAAATCACCCCATGTTTGCAAATATTCATGCAACTCATACGCTAGCCTTTTTATTAAATTCAAGAGAACCTTCTTAAACAATGCAATGAAACAATTTTTATGAGAGTGTCTAATACAAAAATTCCCTATGAATTTATTCGATACGTATTTCATGAACTTTGTATATATGAGGTTACGTAATCATTTAACATATTGAGTTCATCGACAAGAAGTGTGGGATCATGGACCTGTTTCTCGACAATCAAAACCCTGTTAGCAGTCACTCCTCCACCGTGGGTAGAAACACCTGTAGAGTTGCTAGTCACATGCCTCTTGCGAGCCATCTTTCACGGAAATCTATTGGCCTTTGTGTGCGGGGATAGCTATTAGATGCGCAGGAATTTCCTGCAAATTGTCCAGCAACTTCCCACCAATCCTCACGGCCTTTGCAATTGAATCGATGTGGTCACAGATTAAGGAAAGATTAAGCCTGGTCTTGCGGATGAAACACCTCCTAAAGGAGATGCTTTGGAAGCTTATTGGAAGCTTCCAAACTCTTTTCTTTTCTCTGACAAAAAAATCAGATGACGTCTTCTCTCCTTCTTCTTCTTCTTCTTCTGCTTCTTCTCTTCTTCTCCTTCTCTCTCTCTCCCTTTTTCTTCTTCTTCTCTTCTTCTCCTCTCTCTCTCTCCCTCTTCTTCTTCTTCTCTTCTTCTCCTTCTCTCTCTCCCTCTTCTTCTTCTTCTTCTTCTTCTTCTTCTTCTTCTTCTTCTTCTTCTTCTCTTCTTCTCTTCTTCTCTTCTTCTCCTCTCTCTCTCTCCCTCTTCTTCTTCTTCTCATCTTCTCCTTTTCTCTCTCCCTCTTCTTATTCTTCTCTTCTTCTCCTTCTCTCTCTCCCTCTTCTTCTTCTTCTTCTTCTTCTCTTCTTCTCACTCACAGCCAGTGGGGTCGGCGCCTGCTGGAGACCACAGGGGGGTTCTGATGACCAGGGGGGCTGTTCAGGATGAAAAGGGGATGGAGGGCTTCTTATAAGGTGGGGGGAGGTGGTAAGGGAGGGAGAGGGCCCCACCCTCCATCTGGGGGCTGCATGCCCCCCCTTCACTCCCTCCCTCTCTCTCTCTCTCTCTCTCTCTCTCTCTCTTTCTCTCTCTCCCCGACGTGCTATCGGCGGGGAGAGAGAGAGGAAGTTAAAAAAAATTGTATTAAAATTAAAATTTTTAAGGGTGGGTATACTACATCCTCTCCCCCTTAGAGGAATCGAGATGTCCTCAGCTCGAGAAGACATGAGGGTATTGTTGATTGAGAGTATTTTCATCCATCCAAGTGGCAACCTCTTCGGGATAATCTTTCCACTAGATGAGGTATTCTCTCAAGGTCCTTGTTCTCAAATGCCTCTCCCTAACATCTAAGATTCTATCAAGCCATAGCTCAAAGACTCCTTGGCTAGGCATTACAATTTGCTGATCATCAAGTACATGATTTGGATTAGGTAGATACTTTTTCAATAGGCTAACGTGGAATAAATTATGAATCTTTAGAGTTGCGGGCAGTTGTAGTCTGTAAGTGTTAGGCCCTAGGCACTTGGTGATCTTATAGGGTCCACAATACCTTGGACTTAACTTCTTGTACTCTCCCAAGGACAATGAACTCTTTTTAGGGCGTACACAAATGAAGACCATATCACTTTTGACGAAGGATCTGTCTTGCCATTTCAAGTCTGCGTAAGCCTTCTGTCTATCCTTGGCAGCTTGAATGTCTTGTCTTATTGATTTGATTTGATCATCCATGTCTTCCAACATCTGTCTAGAAGCTTCTACTCTCAAAGTTGGATCTGAGAAGTTCAAAGGGGTACGACAATCATGCCCATACAATGCTTGAAAAGGGGTCATCTGAATACTCTGTTGGTAAGAAGCATTGTAGGCAAACTCAACCAGTGGCAAGTATTGAATCTACTTTTTGGGTTCACGATAGCAGTATGTCCTAAGTATAGCTTCAATGACTTGATTGACTCGTTTTGTTTGACCATCAGTTTGGGGATGATAAGCTGTATTGAAACAGAGTTGAGTACCAATAGCCTCAAAGATAGCCCTCCAGAAGTGGGATGTGAAGAGAGAGTCACGATCATTAATGATTCTTCTAGGTAACCCATGAAGTTTGAATACTTTCTTGATGAATAATCTTGCGATGTCTTAAGCTTTATAGTTTGTCTTGACAGGGATGAGATGTGCGACCTTGGTGAGCAGATCTACTACAACCATAATAGAGTTATATCCTCCCTGAACTTGGGGTAGGCCAACTGGAGTACCCAAGAGGAGGAACACCAAGGAAAAGGGAATTATCTTGCAAGAAATTCTATCTTGTAATATCAACAAGCTTTTATTTCATTATTTTGATCATCAAAACAAAGAAAACATCAATTCTTCACACAACATCATAGTAGATTTCTCCCACGAATTTCATAGAATCAACCATAATCTTCAACATATTCATAGAATCCATCAATATAACAAAGAATACAAAATAATACACCATCTTTGAATGGAAAAAAATCACATATTATTCATCTTCAATGTCTTCATAGTTCTCTCTCTCAATCTCTCATATACAGTTACACTGTTTTGATAGAATTGTCTATCTCTAGTTCTCTCTCTCTCTATCAATAGTACACTAAAATACTCTCATAATAACCCTCAATAATCCTTCTTAGGTCATGGATGCACCTCCCAAGAGGTATATCTGATATGAAGAGTCACCAGAGCCACTACATTGTCTTTTCACAACTCACTACTGTCACTGTCACTTAGTCTTCTCTTCAGTCTTCAGCAGCTACTTCTTCCACTTTTTTTAGCTCTTTTGAATTTAGATTCATCCTTTCCAAAGGTTAGAAAACTTTCCCAAAGTCACACATACATTCTACAGAACACTTACAGAAGGTCTATAGAACAGTTACAGTACAACACCAGAGCAGCTACAGTACAGTTACAGTAAAGAGACAGAGTAGAGACAGAAAGTCTAAAGAAGGTCATCAGAACCTCATAACTCATACTCAAACCATTCCAAACTATCAAAAACTATTCAATAGGCTTCCAAAAGATCTCAATCTTCATCAATCATCAATCCATGCTTCATATAGAAGAAAATCAGAACAAAACAAAAGCTATATAGAAGGTATACAGAACCAATCAGAAGCTCAACAGAACCTATCAGAACATTACAGATCTTTATATCTTCATTGAGAATCATCATGAACTTCCAAAACATAATCAATATCATCCAAAACACTCTCAAACACTTCCATTATCAACCATACATCACTCTAAATCCATCAAAACTCAATCATTCAGTCCTCAAAAATAACAAAAATCAGTCAAAATTCAGTCTTTTTCCACTCTCAACATATCCCCATACTTAGAAAGGAAGCGTCCTCGCGACCTAAGGAAAAGAAGAATATAAGTTCATTCAAGAGCTCAAGTTTATCTTCTGTAGGATCTTCAATAGTCTCACCAAAGCATGATTCCTATTTATCACCTGTATATCTGATAGAAAAAACTACTAAAGGAAAACTTCCGTTAATCATTAACTCATCTGATTAAAAATTTAAAAAGTCATAACAAATTTGTAAAGGATATGAGAGGTTCTCTTCAACTTTCCACCATAGGCTTTCCATCCACCATCAATCATTTGAAAAGAGCTATCGAACAAGTTATTCTCAATCAGCATGAACTCATCACATACAATGATTACAATAAACACTAACACTAACACAACCATTTGAATGACACCTCCAAAAAGAGATATATATCATTAAGAATCATCCAAAATACATTGCAAAGGCATCAATGAAGATGATCCCTTTTGAAGGCTTGGTGGTTTCGAAAACAATCCATGGAGAAGGATTCATCTACAAATGAAGATGAATGAAGATGATCCCTTTTGAAGGCTTGGTGGTTTCGAAAACGATCCATGGAGAAGGATTCACCTACAAATGTCTTTAGAGGATTTTGAAAGAACTCCAGGAAGCACATCCTTTCTAGCAAAACAAGGCATCTGCTAGGTAGATATAGGGTATGAAAATACAGGACATCCAACTGGTAGGAGTCAATGTTCACTTTGACATTCATACAAAGCTTTGAAATGGCCTTTTGATCATTATGGGAATGCCTATGCATGTATGCTAGATACCAAGCAACATGAGCTGTCAATCTCATTGAAAGATCTAGAGATTGTGAATATTGGTGAGCAAAATGAAGGTAGTTCTGGTATGCTTGACTGGCGGTTGTCCAATCTCCTGGAATTATTGGCCAGTTTATTTGAGGTCCTGTAAGAGAATTATTCGAGCTCCATCCTCTTCTTCTAGAAATCTGCTGATCAAACCCTTCGTATTCACTAACCAACTGAGGGGGTTGAGAAATAGAAGTGGTAGGAGATGGAAGTGGAATAAGTAAAAGAGGATGAAGAGAGGGGTAGGCAAAATCATAAAAGAAGGAATAAGTTAAAGAAGAAGTGGCTAAAAATTTAAGGGAATCAGTTAGGAAAGGTGTTAATTGATAAACAGGAAAAGTAGAAGGTATATGGATAGATGGTGAAGGGTATGGTGAAGAAGGGAAAAATACTCTATCTTTGATAAAAGAACAATATGTAAATATGGAAATTTGAGGAAAAGATTGAGGTTGGAAAAAAAGAGGTAAGATTGCTATTGAATTGATTTGATAAAGGGGGAAAGATAGGTATCATAGCGATGAGCCATTTTTTGGTAGTACAATAGGCTAGGAACAAAGGGACCTAAGACAGATCTTCTCTGATAGGCATCAAAAAAGGTTGAATCAAATGGATGGTTTTTGGAAAGGTGAGCTAAGAGATCCACCCTCAGTTGATTAGTGCTTTGTACATAGGTAGAATCTGTGTTCTGACGTTGATTTAGGACCACAGAATCAATCACTGAGTGCCAAGAATTGTCAAGGCAAGTAGCCACTTTTGAAGAGTAATACTGGAACATGTCATCTATCCGCAACTCCAAATAGTTGACATATAAAACAGCTTGCAAAACCACGTCCCCCACATACCATGCCATATCTACTTCATCTGGAATCAACAGATCACCTCGTAGATACATATATGACAGCAACATGGTATCCGTCGTCACAGAATCTTCAAACACCATACAGACCACTTCTGTCAGTAACTCAGGAGACCAAGCCCCACTCCAACCATCCTTTAGAAGAGGAAGATCCATCATTGAAAGCTTCATGTAAAAGGCCAACTTTTGCAATTGATAGTGGACAAAGAAAGAATGGTCTGGAGGAACATATTCTTGGAAATGCTCAAATGTTAACCATAACAAATCCATCCTGGACTGCAATCTTTCCACTTTATCTTAGAACAAAGGGCACAATGTGGCCTGTTTCTGGAGATCTGCCAAGTCCTGCTTAGAGATAGAAGGAATCAGAGAAACATTGGGGCTTGGAGGAACAGACCGTGACTGCGTTAGTTGGTCTTGCAACTACTTGATTTGGGAAGCTTGTGATTCCACTGTGTCATGAGAAGTCTATAGAACTGAGAGTTTTGCATCTAAAAGAGTCTGAAACTCTTGAGCTTCTTTGGACATCTTCTCCTTCTTCTTTGAGATTTTAGTGACCTCTGATTGAGCTTCTGTTAACAAAATATTCAAAGAAGATATCTCTTCTCTTTGAGTCTCAATCATTTGGGTTTCTTGCTCCATCTACTTAAATAGATCTGCAAGTGTATCTTTAGCAAAGGCTAACTCTGATGTTGCCTTATGCAACTGGTCTTTGGACTACATCAATTCTTCATAAAAGAAAGCATACAGTTGTTGAACACAGGCTGTCTCACTGAAAGTTCAATCAAACTCTGGATGTCTTTACAGAGGAATGGAATAGAATCTCCTAACACTAGACTGTTCAGTGAAGGGACTGATATGTCCAAGGAACCCTTTCTATGTGTTCTGAATAAATTGTTATATGTAAGGTAAGCAGGGAGGTTACTTCCCAGAGGTAGCAGGAATTGTGACTGAAGGAAGAACTGAGGGAGTTTTATCTACCACACACTTCAAGCGCTTTTGCTGAATGACCAGTGGAGGAGGAGAATCAAGATCCTCTATATCAATGGATTCTGACTCTTTTGAAGGTGGAGTGGGAGGTACTGGATCAGATGGAGGAGGTGGAAGCACACCCTTCTTGTTACGTGTCCACCTGTTCGCTCGTAGGACACGTCTTAGCAGCCCATCGGGGAGAGAGTCTAAAAAGCATTGCCCGGTACTCCCACGGAATGTCACAGGGTTTGCGATCTAGGTCTTCCCGAGTCTACCATGAAGCAGAAGCATTCTGGCCGTTCCCACTTAGGACCGACCTGAATTAGGGTTTTCCTAGTGGTCAAATTCCTAGAACGGTAACTAGCGTCGAACCCCAGGCAAACTACTTTACGCAGAAACGTCAGGGTCGAAGTGGATTCATGCTGCACTTGGTTTAGGGAGAATGGGAAACGAGAGGGATGCAAAGCTCGACCTCTCTGTCCATAAGGCATAGTCCCATTCCGTTTCCCTAAAACAATACAAATCGGGACTCTAGTATCCTAGATTCTAGATCAACGTTCCTTGCTGTTCAATTCCTTCGAGAAAAGTTCTCGACCAACTGGCACCACCCATCCATAGGACGGACCCATGGCCACATCCACTGCACTTTCCTCAGGGTTGCTTTAGTTGTCTAATTACCTACCACATTAGTTGGACATGCAAAAAACAGCTTCCTTAATTAGCCAATTAGTCATCGGTTCTTTCACGCAATCTTAGCACTGACATAGAAAAACAATGTCAAACAAGTTCCTTTTCAACAAGTTATCTTATTTATCTTTGGAATACATCATATAATAATCCAGCCTGAAGGTTAATCCATAATCCGCCCGAAGGCAATCCATAATCCGCCCGAAGGCAATCCAGCAATCCACAGGGATTACTAATCCAAGTTTCTGCCCATAGACTAGTATACAGGCCTCGAGATCCAATCCCGAGTCACGTCGGCCTCTTGTGCAGGGCCCAGAAGACAAGGGATTTACGGCCAAAGCCTCCCCTGGCACCCAAGCATCCTCCTGCTTCAAGTAGCGCCCAACGGAGAGACCTCTCTCGCTGCGGGTTCGGTCCATGTTCTCGGCGCTAACAACCCCCTTGGTTAGGGTCAGGCAGATAGTCGGGGGTAACTGATAGTGCCTCTCCCTCCAGGCCTTCAACCTGAAGCATTAATTAATTTTTCCATCTTTAGTTCTTTGAGCAAAGTAATACAAAGAGTGCTCCTAAACTGTACAAACACAATCAATCCAGTGGTTGTTTTTATTTGGCCAACTGCTAAGGTGTGAATCCTTTTCTTCGAATGCGTCCAACATCTGATCTGGGATCAATTGCGACTTGGCAAGATCCTCAAGGGTTTGTTTGTTTACCCTTTGGTCCTTGGGTTAGGGTCATACCCTGTCAACCCAAATTAACCAACACCTTAGGTTTCTTAAGTTAAGACAGTAAATCCTGGCAACCATGTCACTCTAACTTGATTTTTCAATTGCTTACTAGGCAATTCATAGTTACCTTATCTTGGCAAATCAATCCAAGAAGGGTGATGTAGCAGGATGTCTACTCATCCTCTTGCACAATAGGCTTGCACTAGAACCTGCCAACCTTATTCCAAGGAGTGGCAAATCTATCTTGTGATTAAAACACAAGCCATGCGACATTGCAACTTGTTGCACGAGTGTCACACCTAACTCATGAGATCATTTCACCCATCAAACGATGTTTCTTGGTCAAGGAATTTGTTTAGTCAAAATGTAGGGTTTGGGGTGTCTTCTTATCCAACCCAACGCTAACTTTGCTAGGCCAATAACGTTTGGGCCTAGGGTTTCTAGGCTCAATCGAAATTTTAGTATTAGGTCGTTCGATCCTTAGGGTAAAAATTCTAGATCGTTAGTGTATGGGCATCCAATTAACCCAAACATTCTGTGAATGTGGGTAGGACCTTTGGGTTTAAAGGTCTCGACTTGGCGTTCCAAGTGCGATACTAGGCAGAATTTCTAATGTGCTAAACCCTACCTAGCACTTTGAGGTGTTCATCATACCATTTAATCATGCTTTTACGAATCCCTAGAGGGTTATAACATTACAAGTGATTTAGCTAAATTGGTCTACTTGTCTTGTGACAAGGAACTATCCTTTCTTAGAGATGCTAAAATTGTTCTAAAGGTGAAAATAGTTGCAAGACATCACATTACGTGTAAACATGCGATTCATTACTTCTATGCAACTATAAAGTTTGTAATAACTATTTCTTTTCCTTGCAAAAATCATGATGATTGACAATTCGGGAAATAACTTGCACAAAACCTATATAGATTTACAGTAAGAGTTTTGCCTACAACCTTTCATTTAATGCAATCGAATTTTAGGCTTTGATATGACATGCAATATTTTCTAGATGCAACTTCGATAAATGAAGTTCATGCATGACGAATATTATAAGACTAATGTTGACTTAATCCATTCTACAAGCATCTTCTCATGCAACATGCAAGTCCATAGATTCATTTCCATGCCATGCAATTGTTTGGACAACATCTAACGGATGTTAACGATTTTCCTTATGCGAATCACAACAAGGAAGTTATTGCCTAAATGCAATATACGCTTGTTTTTTCTTGCAAGGAAGACCAGGGTGAATTTAAACAAATTTTCCATCTTTTTAACCTATGCAATATGTGTTTCCGTTTGTCACTTTAGAAATGCATGAAAAGGGCAATATGCGACTGAGCTTGTAAGACGAATAAGTAATTTACTTTCATAACTTTGGAAATGCAAGCAACCCAATTGCATGGCATGCACCAACCCTTGTCCATCGTTCAAGGAAATAATTTCTCAAATGTATTTTTATCTTTACTACATGAATTAGAGACAAGCGTAAATGCATTCTTCCCATGGAGTTAAGCGTGCCTAATGCATTTCTTTTACGTGGAATTAAACTTGTAGAACCTGGGCTTGAGGGCTTGTGGGGATATCCACGCGTATGCTCGGGGAAGAACCTCCCGCGTATGCGCCTCTTGCCATTTTCTTAGGAGCCATAGAATTCTGGTCCAGCAACTCCTCCTTGACTCTTTCGCGTATCGAATTCCTTCCTGCCCGGAAAGTTTCCTTCTACGCAGGACCAGGACCTTGGAGACTTGGTTTTGTTTTTCAATTCCGGGGGAGGCATGGGTGATAAGGGGCTATGGAGGCTTCACTTGGAAGCTTCCAAAGAAGCTTCTAAAGCTTCACAGTCAGGATGATCGTGGAGAGAGAGGATGAGGGGTACAGGTGATGATGAGGAGGGAATGCCAACGACAAAGAGGAGAGTCGTGATGATGATGGCGGTGGGATGGCAGCGGCAGCAACGCGGCAGGCAGGCGGTGTTTTTTCGCAGCAGGGTGGTAGCACGTCAATCTCCATGCTCATCTCTCTCTCCTCTGTCTCCTCCCAAGCTCCAAGGGGGAGGTTTTATAGTGTGTAAAAGGGCGGGGGGGAGATCCACCACGTGGAGGGCTTTCATGCCCTCCCTCCCTCATGCATCCTCACACCACACTCCTCCCTCTCTCCACTTAACTCACTCCTCCACACACTCTCTCTCCCCCTACCATGCATCGGCTGAGGGGAGGGGTAATTATTAAAAAAAATTACCTTAATCTTACCCATTATCCAATTTTTCCTTTTTCCAAGAAGGGTGTTCTCACACGGCTTACGGGTTTTAAACCCTGGCCTCTTTTGCACGACACGGAGCCAGATTTTAACATTGTGCATGGAGGGAACACTTTAGCCACCAACATTATTCAACGCGGGAGATTATTTTGCACTACTTTTGCGCAAGATGTGCAGGTTTTAAAGTCGGCTTAATATTTCGAGTGGAAATATTACACTTCTTTAGGCCTGAGTACATCAAGAAAGCATACAGGTAGGATCCATATGTGACGTTTGTGACATTTCCTCTGGTTACTTTGACAAAATGTTGATCCATCTTTGTAAGCAGGTAAGTGCTCCAATCAATAGCCACTCCTTTTAACACCATCCTGGAAGCTGTAAAGAGCTCTTTGGACAAGTAATGAGATGGTGTTTTTGCAAGCATAAACCTGTCTTGGAGGAACTGGTAGACCAACTTCCACAGAGGATCAGTGATCATGGAAAAAGAGACTCCTGAAGTGTTGATCACTTTCTTGGCATCCAGAATTTCCTTGGTCTGCTTCTGTAATAGCTTGAAAATCTCATCGTTGGAGAATAATTGTCTAGCTGTAACAAAGGGCTCCCCTTTGTAGGGAAGGGACAAAGCCTTCCCTAACCCTCGGGGTTTCAATATCATGGAAGCACCATGGACCAGTCCTGACTTCTTGCTGTATGAGGCAAGGAACTCATCACACAAGGATGGATCATCTGGAATCAGTGGGAATGAAGCAGCCACGAAAGTCACAAGTCCTGGTTTTGCTATAGGCTCAAAAGCTAGTAGGGAAGAATAATCCCTACTAACCAGCGGGACATACTGGATAGGAGGAGGAGCGTGAGGTGCCATTCAGATGAAAAACACACACATCACAACACAGACATTCACAAAGAATGCCTGTAAAACAACCAAACGGCTATAAAAAAGGAATCAATCCAAAGAAGAACACACATACATAGACGTAACTAACCCATTTACCACCCCAAACAATCCACATCCTAGAAAAAATTCGGCATGACCTCTACACATATGCGATCGAAAACTTCATGCGATGCAATAAACAAGCACCCAAATCCCCGTATCAAGCAAGAAAGAAAGAAAACTACAAACTGTACCCATAATCGTAACACATAGATAAATCATAATACCATAAAAATGTAAATCAAGTCCAGACCATAACCTTGACCATCAATTTCAACTAAGAGGACTTTATGTGCCCATCCCATGAAGCGTGTTTATTAAAAGGGGAAAAAAGTGCAGTGAGGGGGAATTATTTTAATGAAGGGTTCATTTTAAGAAATTATTAACAATGGGTGACATTTTATTAGGTTATAAACCTTAATAAGAAAACGGTGTTTCCTCCTTAAAATTTTAATTATAATTTATTAGGGTGAAACGGTGCTTTATCGAAACCCGGACTACGATTCCCAGACTGGGTTTCTAAATGCAAACTCATTAATTAAAAATTAATAGTGATGTGGAGTGCTTTTTTGCCAGTGCGTGCTTTTTTGTGACAGCTAGTTCATTTTTATTACAAATTAAGGTGCCTCTTAAGTGCACGTAGCGCGTGCAAAGTGAATGACTGGTTGATTTTTAAATTATTAAATTGTGTGTTTAGCATGAATGCGCATGAAAAAGGTGGGTGAATATAGTCCACTTTAGCAATTAATTGTGGTTGAGTAATGAAAGTGAATAAAGCTCACAGAATAAATACATTGTAGGGGTGTGTATGCAATGGACTAAAGGCGCATGGAGTAGTCCCCAAAAAGTAATGAATCCAGTCAAACAAAAACAAACACCACCGATTGAAAAAAATAAAGTACCTTAGTGTTTTTGTTTTATTTTTTATTTTATTTTATTTTATATTTTTATTTTATTTATTTTGTATTTTAGATGTGTTTGTTTTGTGTATATTGTTTGGTCTGGTTAATTTGTTTTGCTATTTTTATTTTTATCTATTATTTTTTTAAAATAATTAATTAATTAAATCAAAATATATAACACATGAATATGTTATGAAGTGTAAGAATGAATTTTTAGCCATCTTGCAAGTGTCCACAATGTATGTTAATTCATCCATGATTTTCAGCTGATTTTTAGGATTTAAAATGAATTTTTATAAAGTGTAGTATTAAAATTAGGGTTTTTTTGCTTCAAAGAATATTTTTTTCTTTTTATGAAAATATTTTTTAATTGAAAATTTAGTGAAAAAAGGAGCACAGGATTTGTGGAGTTTTTATAAATTTTTTGGATTTATTTCTGTATTTTTACTAATTTTTAATGAATTTTACTCATTTTTCATGTAAGTCTGAATGAATTTTCATACTGTAAATTTTGTGCAATTTTTTTAAAAATTTTCACTTTTAAAAATATTCCAAATAATTTCAAAAATATTGGTAAATTTTCCAAAAAAAAAAATACAATTTTTTTTAAATGAATTTTTAGAATTTTTATGTGTTTTATGTTTATTTTTATGTATTTTTATATATTTGCGGGTTGGAAAATACAAGGCGGTACCTGGACTGCGTGTGAACAGCGAAGGATGACTACGTGTGAACGGCGGGTCTGCAATACTCCACCGCACGGACAAGTCGGAAGTGCGTCCTCGCACGTGAACGCCTGCTAGCACACTCGTACTCAGCGGAAAAAAGAACAGAAGAGAAAAGGTGGGAACGGGGGCTAACTGAGTAGATTAAGTGAATTAGGTTAGCTTATTCTGATAAAGTCAATTAAGATAATTTAGTTGAGTAAATCAATGAAGTTAGTTAAATTAGGTTAGTTGGTTAAGTCAGGTCAATTAAGTCTGGTTAGTCTAGGTCGGCCAGTTTAGTCAGGTCTGGTTAGTTAGGTCTGGTTAGTTAGGTTAAGTCTAACTAGGTTAACTAGGGTACGGTGGGGACTAACCAGGTTTAGTGGAGGGGGTTAGTCAAGCTAACTAAGGTTAGTGGGGGGGGGGTTAACTAACTAGGGTTAGTTGGGGGGGGGGTAACTAACTAGGGTTAGTTTGGGGGAGGGGAGGTTAACTAACTAGGGTTAGTTGGGGGGGTTTAACTAACTAGGGTTAGTTGGGGGTTTAACTAACTAGGGTTAGTTGGGGGGTTAACTAATTAGGGTTAGTTGATTATTAACTAGTGTGAAGTTAATTACTAACTAAGGTGAGGTTAAAAACTAATCAGAGTGAGGTTAAAAACTAACCAGAGTGAGGTTGTGGTGGTGGAGGTGGAGGAGGAGGTGGAGGTTGTGGTGGTGGTGGGGGAGGAGGAGGAGGAGGAGGAGGAGGAGATGCAAGTGGTGGTGGGGGAGGAGGAGATGGGCAGTGGCACCGGCGCTAACGGGGGCGGCAGACGAGGGAGGTGGTGGCCATCAGCGAGGAGGCGTTGGGCGCTGGCGGAGGCGAACGAAGGAGGCGGCGTAGCGACAGAGGGCCGACGCGGCATCGATGAAGGAGACGGATGACGAGGGCGGCGCGCACGGCGGCGGCACAACGACAGAGGGGGAGAAGAGAAGGAGGAGGAGGAGAAGAGGAAGAAGAAAGAAGAGAAGGGGAAGGGGAAGAAGGAGGAAGGAAGGGAGGAGGAAGGAGCAGGAGGGGAGAAGAAGGGGAGGGAGAGGAGGCAACATGTAGGTTTTTTATTTATTTCTTTCTTGTTTCCTTTCTTTTGTTTTTTTTTTCTTTTTCTTTTTTCCCTGGTGTTGGTTTTTTCTCTTCTTGGGTACTTTCTTTTGTTTTTTTTTTTCTTTTTTCTTTTTCTCTTACTTGGGTTTTTTTTTTGGGTTGGTTTTTTGTTTTTCTGGTTTTTCTTTTCTTTGTTTTCTTTTTCTTTTGCTTTTTTCTTTGGTTGTGTGTTTTTTTGTTTTGTGTTTTTTTTTGCTCTTTTTTTGTCTTTCTTGTTGTTCTTTATTATTTCATTCTAGCTGTTTGTTTTATATATATATATATATATATATATATATATATATATTTGTTTGGAGTTGAGTATTATTAGGATTATGGATTAGGTTGTGTTGTTTTTTTTCTCTCTCTCTTCTTGTTTTTTTAAATTATTGTTATTATTATTATTATTATTGTTTAGCTGTGGTTGTTTTTGTTTGTTAAGGGAAGATAGAAAAATAAAATAAAAAATGGAAAATGGAGAGACAAGAAACACACCCCTGACTTGTGCACATGCACAGGCAGGGGTAAAAAATTTGTAGTGACGGGGTTAAATGGGCAGGGACGGTGACGTGCAAGCCACGGACGCCACGGGGCGTCCCGAGGCGCGTAAAACCAAAAACAAGCGCATTCACGCGTGACACGAGAAACGCGATCACACGAGAAAAAGGAAGAAAAATTAATAAAATCCAAACCTTTCGTCGGATCAAAAATCCGTAAAAAGGAAAAATATGCCAGGAGACGAGGGAAAAATGATGGAAACATGCAACACTAGGTCCGGGGAAAAATCAGGGTATTCACATGGAAAAAATGTAAAAAAAACTTGAAAACACGTACGTGCATTAATGTCGGAAAATTTGCGCATCGGAATGAAGTGCGGAAAGAAGGAAAAGTGTGCAAAATAAGGTCGCCAACAACTCTATGATGATAAAACATAGTTTCGATTGAGATAGAATGCGTTCACATGGGAAAAACCCAAAAAATGGGCCTAAATTTGGACTCGAAAATTAATACGGCAAGAATCGTGCATCGAAATAGCAAGCAGTAATAAGGAAAAATGTCAAAAAGAAAGGGATTCACAGGGCTGGTGCATCAAAACTCAGTTTGGGGGAAATTAGAAAGGGTTTCACGTGGAAAAAACACAAAAAATACATCCGAAAATACTCGAAAAAATTAATAACTTAAAATCCGGCAGTCGAAAGAGGGGGATGGAAAAAGGAAAAAGTGGGGGAAAGGCTGGTAGGACACGATTGTCAAATCAAACTGGAATTCCGATGCAAATAGGGCAGGTTCACATGAAAAAATGTAAAAAATAAGCACGAAAAGGACTCAAAAGCCGAAAAAATTAATAACTGATGAACCGTTCATCGAAATGACACGGAATAAAAAGGAAAAGTGTCAGGGGGAATGGGTAGGATAGGGTTGATACATCAGACCAATGTTCTGAAGAAATAAAGATGCGTTCACATGAAAAAATATTTAATTTACAAGAATTGCTTCAAAAATTAATAACTTGCAAATCGTTTGTCGGAACAGGGGTTGGTAAAAAGGAAAAATAGGCAGTTCAAAGGAATGAACAGGGCTATAAGGTTGGATTGGGATTCCGGTGAATGTAAGGTCTGTTTATATGAAAGAAGCGCAAAACAAAGAATAAGGGCAAATGGTCAAGAAACAACCCCGAGGATAGGGTGAAATAGAAGAGAAGGGTGGAAAAGGGACCCCATCAAGGTAAAATGAAGTCATGGCATGGATGCATAATTAGAACAGGGTATATGCATGGGGGTATGCAACATAGATGCATAGGGGCGCGTCCCCACACTAAGACCTTAGCAGGAAGGGTAAACTGAACATCAAGGACTGAGTACCACACATTAGACCAACCACGATGTCCCCACACTTAAGACATAACCATCACGAAAAACAGAATGTGTAGGGTTAGAAGAACTTGGCCCATATTGCCGAGGAGGAACGTTGACTATCGAGGTTGCGTCTGGTGTCATTGTGTCAGCTGTAGAAGGTAACAAGGTATCTTCATAGCACTTGGCCAACGTCCTTTATGGCAAGGACCACGCGGCAGCACCCAGGGAGATAGTTGGTTGAAGGAATCACAGGAAATTCGTCAATGGCGAGGGATATTGCACTCAACTCATGCTCACTCAAATGGAATGAAAGAGTAGTCACTCGCCACATGACTAACATCACTCGAGGAAATAATGATGAAAACCCACATCTTACACTCGGTTTAGGAATCGACAAGGGAATGGTGCAGAGGGAATATGCCAGGGTGCACAATTGATGGTGCATCAGTGCGTCCAACCTTGTTCGGCATAGGTGCAAGGAAAAAGGCCAGGGAGCCTTGTAGTGCAATGTATGAAATAGAGTGACGTATCCTGTGCTGATGGCAGAGACCCATTCCGTGGGTGCATAGGGGAAACGTACCGGACTCCAATGGTCGTAACGTCCCTCAATCCTCACCTCTCGATAATTGATGGAAGAATACCAGTCACACTCAGCTCACCCTCTGTCTTGCGGTCTATTGAAAGATACAGAGGGCAACCCATTCCTGAAACCCATTGATGTAATCCTCACTATCACTTATGCAAAATTTATATGCCTTATGCGCATTTGATGGTGCAACTGTGCATCCCGCCCTGTGCCGGCATACAGTGCAAGAAGGAAGGCCAGGAAGCCTTATAGTCTAGTGCACAGGAACAAATCGTGCATTGTGCATTGAGAGGCCCATCCCATGCGTGAAACACTCCATTCACACATCTCACCTCTCATTTGATTTGAAGGGAAAGACTGGTCACTCCCCCCACCCTCTGTCTCGCGCTCTGTTGAAAGATATAGAGGGCAGCCTAGACTCACGTCCCCATCCTGTTAGGATGAAAGCTCACATCACTCAAGGGGTTGGTGATGAAGATCATGTCAGCTGTTGTTGTCATCAGGATCTTGAAGACGAGGCGTACCCAGGAAGGCAGCCTACGAATCTCATACTTCAATGATTTGTAAGAAGAATCGTCTGTTAAGAAGGGAAGACAGACTGATATTATAGAGACAGCGCACCAAGGGAGGTGGCTTCAAATTACTTGCTAAAGAGGTTCTGCTGGTGAGTCAGCTATCCTGAACTGCGGGTTGTTACCACCTTTTCCACAGTCAGCTTCTCGCCCAAGGGTGTTTCCACCTTTTCTTGAAATGAGACATGTTATGACACGGAATTTCGTCCTTTTCTCCCATAACAGTTTCGTTTATATATATTTTTTTCTTTTTTTTAAAATTAAAAAAGAGAATGGTATAAATACAATGTATCAGGACCAACCTCGCCACCGTTGTTGGATCAGATGAGAAGAGAACAAGGTCGGGTTGAGATGTTTCTGCGAGGGGTTAGCAGAACGAGACCGCCTCATGAGGAAAATCGTAAGGGCTATCAAAAGCACAAAGAGAAGGACAGTGTGACGCCCAAAAGAGAAAGGGTAGATCGACTGTGATTGTCAAGATCCCCAGGGAGTAAAGTATATCTTCAAGCGATAACCATTAATCAAGAAAGGATCATCAGAGCCATCAACGGTCTATACCTGAACAGAGCTGTTAGGATTGACAGCAAGTACCTTGTATGAGCCCATCCACCATTGTTGAAGCTTGCCAGGAAACTTGCCAAATCTCGGGCTAGGATAATATCACCCTCTTTGAACTCCTTGTGCTTGATGAAACTGTCATGATAGGCCTTGCGTCGCGCTTGAGTGGTTTCCATGCACTGTAAGGCCATCCGCCAAATCTCATCCAAGCATTCCAAGTGCAGGAGATGGCATTGCAGTGACTCATCATCTCCCAAGCGTTCTTTAACTGCCACTCGCAAAGAGGGCAATTCCAGCTCAACAGGGAAGATGGCTTCTGTACCATACACTAGCTCGAAAGGGGTCTGTCCTCTAGCTGCCTTATGAGAGTATCTGTATGCCCAGAGGGCCTCTGTAAGTCAATCGTCCCAGTCATGACGATGTGCGGCAATTGTTCTTGTCAGAATTGAGCAAAGGATGCGATTAGTGACTTCAACTAGGCTGTTGGCTCTGGGGTAATAGAGAGTGGACTTACGATGGTAGATCTTATATAGTTCCGTCAGCTCCTCCATGATTTTGTTAAGGAAATGAGTACCTCTGTCTCTTACCAGCTCGAGGGGAGTGCCAAAACGGGTGATAATATTCTCGTACATGAACAGGGCTATGCTATGACCATCATCCCGCTTCAGAGCTTTAGCTTCACACCACTTTGTGACATAATCCGTACATACTAAGATGTATCTATTTTGCTTCCATCTGGTAGGTGGATCAATGGGACCCACGAAATCAATCCCCCACTTCTCGAACGGCTTTAGGGGAAGAATGGGTTGCAATGGCATGGCACTTGTTTTGGTGGGTTTTCCCATTTGGGGACAAGCATCACATCTTTTGCAGTAGTCGTATGCATCCTTGTGGAGGGTCAGCCACCAGTATCCTGCTAATAGAGCCTTCCTAGCTGTCGCTTCTCCTGCGCAGTGTCCACCACAGGGTTCGTCATGGCATGCTCTCAATACTGTGCGGATTTCATCCCCTGCAACACATCTTCGCAATACTTCATCTTTGCCTCTCTTGTATAGTGCACCGCCTAGCAAGGTGTAGGGGGATGATTCTAGCAGAAGCTTCTTCTTCTCACGGCTTGAGATGCCAGGAGGATACTGTTGAGTTGCCAAGAGGTTGGCTATGTTTGCATACCAGGGAGTAACTGTTTCAACTAGAAACAAGGAAGCATCAGGAAGGTTTGGATCATCCTTTTCCTCTTCTTCTGTTTGAGAAATCCGTGATAGATGATCGGCTAGGACATGGGAACGGCTAGGCTTAGTGACCACTTCAAAGTTGAACTCCTAGAATAGGAGTAACCATCTCATCAGTCATACTTTAACATCTGCTTTGTTCATCAGGAAGGACACGGCTTCATGATCCACATAGAACTTGAAATGCGTTGACAGTAGATAGTGTCGAAACTTCTTCAGTGCAAACACCATTGCTAAGCATTCAAGCTCTGTCATTGTGTAGTTTCGTTTCCTATCAGTGACCTTTCGGCTTGCATAATATATCGGTTGATCTAATTTAGAGGGGCCCTTTTGACATAGGACAACACCTAGCCCTTCAACTGATGCATCTGTGTGCACATGGAACTCCTTCGTCCAATCAGGAGGCTATAAAATAGGTGCTTGGATCAGGCATTGCTTTAGGGTATTAAAGGCCTCTTCACAGTCATCAGTCCAAAGGCAATCAGCTTCTTTCCTTAGGAGCTTGTGTAGAGGGGCTACCTTGGTTGCAAAATATGCAATAAATCTTCTGTAGTAGCCCACATGGCCAAGAAATCCTCTCAATTGCTTGAGGTTTGTTGGTGCTATTAAGGTGGCAATCTTCTCAATCTTTGCCAGGTCTATTGGAATCCCTTGTGCTGAGACAATATGGCCCAGGAGAACTCTTGATGAGATGCCAAAGACACATTTGTTGGGGTTGAGAGAAATCCCATACTCGCGGCATCTGTCTAAACATTGCTCTAGGTGTCCCCAGTGCTCACAGATCAGCTATAGACACAAAAGTCATCTAGATACACCTCAATGAAATCATGCAGATGATTCTGAAAGGTAGCCATCATTACTCGTCGGAAGGTGGTAGCAGCATTACAGAGCCCAAATGACATCACTCTATAAGCATAGGTCCCCCATTCTATGGTGAAGGTTGTTTTAGATTGGTCCTCTTCTGCGATTTGGACTTGGTTATATCCGCTAAATCCATCCAGGAGGGAATACAGCTCATAGCCTGCCATTGTGTCCAACAGTTGGTCTATAAAAGGGATGGGGAGATGATTCTTCTTCATCTTCGAATTGAGCTTTCGAAAGTCGACACATATTCAAACTTTCCCGTTCTTCTTGGGTACTACCACAATGGGCAAAACCCATTCACTATTGGCCACATGATAAATGAACTTTGCTTTAAGAAGTTTCAATAATTCAGCTTTTACCAGAGTAGAGTAATTAGCATTCATACGCCTTTGTCTTTGCCTTACAGGTTTGGCATCATGCTCTAGGTCAATGTGATGTTGGCATACTGTGGGATCAATCCCCTTTAGATCTTTATATGACCAAGCAAACACATCTAATTTCTCTTTGAGTAGGTCTCTAGGACCACTAGTTCTTCTTCTGAAAGATTGAGGCCCACTTTCAAGTGACGTTGTCGTATTGCTGCGCATTCGAGGTGTGAAAACCACCCAAAAATTGTGTGTGTGATTTGATACTTTGTATATACTTAGTTGTTGTGTTTACATTTATTTTCTGCGCATGAGTATAGTGAGGAGGAGTTAGAGGCAAAGTGGTGAACATGATGAGATGCTTTCAGCCTATGTTGATACATGTTGCTGCAAAAAGGTCTGGAACTATTGCTTGCCAAAATCCATCAGCACTATTGCCCGTAGACTGAGCAGAGGGGAGCCATTGACTGTAGGACGGATTCACGATTTGAGCTCAATGACTGAGGCTGCTCCATCTGTGGCAAGACATGTTGTGGCAGGGCACAGCGAGTTCCATTCCGGAGGCTTGCATTTCCATTCCCCGAAGCGATGGCAGGTTCGAACTGGTCAGATCATGTGCTCCATCATTGGTTTTGGGTTTTCTACAGAGCGAAAGAGGATGGCCCTGTCCTCCTGGGTTTGCGGCATCCATGGGAGCACGGTGGCCATGGCCATGGGCACACACAGGTGCATGCACATATGACTACACACGCCTCGGAGGAGAAGAAAGAAGCCAAGGCTCATCATTGAATTTGAAGCACAGATGAGTTGCGGACCATTGAAGGTGAAGAATTGATGAGTTGTGGTTTAACGCTGATCCTTGAATGTGAAGAATAGGTGATTTTCAAACTACAATTGTTGGAGATATGCAGTGTAGTCAAGAGCTTTTGTATAAGCTAAAACTTCTGCAAGCTCTGGAACAGATAATTTGAATTTGAACCAAAAATAATGTCATGTGAGCTATCGTGGGCAAAGGAGGGATTTTTTGTAAAGAGCTAAAGAGGGAGGGAAAAAAGAGGCATATGTGACAGAAAAAGAAGAGGAATTACGCTAATCTGGGGGAAGGAGGGGAGAAAAGGACGAAAAGCTGGAGAAAGATCGGAATCCGGGCGGACGGAGTGCTGAAGCCTTGCGCAAGAGAGAGGATTGGAGGAGAAACAGAGAAGATGACGGAGGGGAATTCCTCACTGGATTCGTATGAGGACGGACAATACTATTAAGTACAATGCCAAGAGAAGGCACTGGCGCCGGACCAAGCTTGGATTGCAGATTCATAGCACGGACCCTATAATGAGTAGACCCCCCAGCCATCCATATTTGAGGCTTTCTGTTAGCATGTCGATTTCTGTGTTTCAGCCGAAGAGTAGAGCCAAATAGCACCCCAGACTGCGTGTTCTTGGAGTGTCTATCACGGGCAGGTTTATTGTAGCAAATCCAACCTTTGCAGGGTCTGGGATGTGAAGAAGCAGGGAGGGATCTTGACAATTGACAACAGCTGTTATCGAGATGTTACATATACACACTGATTTGGTTTTCAGGGAATGATATGCATGGGCAACATCAAGAGGATAGGCAGCACATGTGGCCTGGGCCTTCTAGGCAGTGCCCCGTTCTTGCCACAGATGCTGACTGTGCTTCTGTGAAGACCTTCTGTAAGGCTGGCCGCAAAATAGGTGTTGGGGATTGTGCACTTTTTCAAGCTGAAAATGCTTCCCCGTTTATTGAAATAATCCGCAAAGTTATTGGAGAGAGAGAAAGTGACCTTAAGCTCATCGTAAATTGGCTTTATCGACCTGGTGAACAAACAAATGTTTATATTGGCTCACAGATCAAGACTATACAGATGACCGTCAGGCAGAAGTGGATGAACTACTAGACATGACAAAGCGTGAGATGCAGGCAGCTGTTCAATCTGTGTCCTCACAAAAAAATGTCACAGCAGTCTAAGGTGGAGGGTGTAAAGTGCAGCAAGGAGGTAGTGACTGCCATCCGTGGCGCCATCATCCTGGCCAAGCTCTCCGTTATCCCTGTGCGTCGAGGGTATACTGTGCCCTGCAAGATCACTGGGAAATGTGGGTCCATCACTATCCGCCTTGTGCCTGCACCTCGTGGTTCAGGAAACATTTGACTGCTTGCTAAAGACCTACGATTTCTTGATTCCTGACCTTTGGAAAGAGACAAGGAAACAGAGGGGGTGACTGAAAATCCTTCGACAAGAGGAGGCAGGGCATTTGTGAAGCTTTGGAGGTGATGAATAGAAATCTGCTTCTTCTCCAGCTTAATTCGATCTTTACATTTATGTGCAGTGTAAACTCGTGTAATCAAAGAAGACTACCTTTTGGCATGTTACCAAAGCAGAAAGATTTGGGTATGGAGGGATGAAACATGAATCAACTCTATTGTAGCTCATGAGGAGATATGTGTGAAGAAGAAGAACAACTTGTCCATAGAAGAGAAGAAAAACAGTCATCCTTGGGAGAATAGCAACAGTAATTACAACTGAAACTTGAGCTTGGGAATTATGTTCTCTCATACGGTGTTAATAGATATGGCCTGAAAAGCTTTTGAATCGGAAAGCCCTCATCCAAATGTTGCAAAGCTTTCTTCTAATTCAGATGATGGCATGTCAATGCCTCATGAAGAGCCATCAGTTTTGTCTTGATTTAAGTACCATTAGACCTTGAACCATACCATCAAACTAACTTGAAGAAAGAAGTCGTGCTGTCCAAATTTCTAGCTCACTGATTGCTATTTCTGCTTTTATGCCTATGTATCATGATTGATGAGAAAACATGAGATTTCAAGGAAGATTCTAAGCTTTCCTTTGATCATCCATATTCTTCAGCAGAAATTATGTTTGTTCCTGATAAAGAGTGCCAGAAATCTGATTTATTAGCCATAATTGATGACTATCTCTGGGTCTGACAATTCAGAGGCTGCTCAAGTTTCTTCTTCTTGAAACAGTGTCTTGGGATCATTTTCTCATCTTGATTATTCACCTGTTTGATCTTCTATCCTGAAATTAGTCAAGATCCTCTGTGGTTGCGACATTGCTTTCATAAACCCTTCGACATCTTTGGTGAACCCGACGTGAAAGCGTCGCAGAAATTTCAGGATGGGAGATACTTCAGCCTCTATTTCAGCTTCTTCTACAACTCCAGCTGTGTCTACTTCAGCTCCATCAATGACTGTTGCGTCAAGTACTTCAACGGAGGATCTAAAACATATTTTGCAGAATATGTCCATGTATATGCAGCTCCAAAATCAGCAAACACAATTGTATATGCAGCAGCAACAACAATTGCATCAACAGCAGTTGTCTCAGCAAAGGCAACTCTATTCGGAGCAGGAGAATGCAAACAGCGCGACTAAGGCTATTGAAGCAGTTGAGAGTGAGAAGAAGCTATTTGACGGGCGTAATGTTTCAGCATATTTGAAGACATATGAGATCAAGATGGGGTTTTTTGGAGTTCCTGCTGGACTTATGAGTAAGTACTTCCTTCGTGTTGTCACACCTGCTTTGAGGACAAAAGTGACTGATCTTTTTATTCAAAATACACATTGGCAAGATTTTAAGAAGGCCTTGAAAGAATAATACTTCCTTGAGGACTTTGGTATGGCTACTCGACGGTCATTCCGAGAGTGGGTCTACATGCCAAACAAAGGTCTTGCTGCTTCGGAGTTGATTCGAGAATTCGAAGAGAGGTATAGTCAGCTTGATGCCATTGAACAAAGAGCATTGGATGTTGAAAAAGTTGAGCTTTTCTTGCAAGCTGCAGATCCTGCTCTTCAAGAAGAATTGGGTGAGCTTCTTGAAGATCGCACGAAGCCTATGGGTCTTAAAACTGATTGGCAGGATGCTCAGGATGCAGTCTCGACTTTGACCAAGAGGAGGATATGGAAGACTCGCCTACAGAATGGTTCCATGACACCTACACCATCATCTGCTCCTATGCCTACTTCTATCCCTGTTATTTCTTCTCCTCCTCAGCCAGTTTCATGGCCTATGCCAGTGCCTACTGTTTCTACTCCACCTATTCCTCCTGTTCCACGACCGATGCCTACACCTTCTGCTCCAAAACCATCCGTTCCATCGGTGCCTACCTCTCTTGATGACATAATCAAAGGCATCACAGATTTGACACTGGAGTCAGTCAAAGCGGAGTTGGTGGGAAAGTTGAAGGAGCAGTTTGCTTCGACTGCGCCTGATACTTCTTCTAGTGCTCCTACTGCACCTAGGAGTGCTCCTAGTGCACCTAGGAGAGATCGGAGATGTATTTGGTGTGATAGTACGGAGCATCAGCATTGCAGGGATTGTGACTCTTTCCAGGATGCAAGGAGGCAGAATTTGGTATATTGGGGGCAAGATGGTAAGATTTGGTTGACTGAGACAGGAGCTCCACTTGCTACCAACTTTGGTAAAGGTGGAATGAAGAAGTTAGTGGAGGACATGGCTGCGCGTACTTCTTATGTGACAGCTAGAGGTGATGCTTCTGCATATGGAGTACAGATTGAGAAGGGATTAGAGACTCAGTCAGCGTTATGGACTTATGCTATGGAGACTGCAAACAAGGGGAAAATTCAGCAAACTGTTTTGACTAGTGCAGGCTCTAGCATCAGATCAGAGACAGGTTGGGACTCGCCTGTTGATAGGTACTCTATTTATGCTTATTTGGCTAAATCTCATGGTGCAGATGTATTTGTTGAGGAGAAGCGTAAGAGGGATGAAGAAAATCTAAGTGCAGCTAAGAAGACTAGAGGGGGTGAGTTTGTTACTCCACCTACTGCAAGACCGTCTTCAAGACCAGGGCCAGATCGACAGATGGAGGATGCTCAAAAGAGAGAAAAGAGGCAAGATCCTAGAGAGAGAAAGCAGCCAGGATTCAGATTGATGTCCGATATTGAGACATCTACAGACATGAAGAAAATCTTTAATGATAAGATACTTGGTAGTGAGGTGACTTTCACTATTTCTGAGATTTTGGGCATCTCAAAAAGAGAGTTTCAGGATCAGTTTCAGGAGGTCCTGAAGAGGAAAAGACATGCATTGGCTACCACTGATACACAGGGAGTTTTGATTGGAGAGTTGGATGAGGATGATGATGAGGTTATGGTTGATAATGCTTCTGTTTTGCCGCAGGTAGAGAAGAGGGTTCAGCCTATGCATTATGCTGAAATTGATGAGCCTATTTTGATACCACGTAGTCACTTTTTGCGGAGCCATTGGGCTAGGGCAACTACAGAGACGATGGTAAAGGTTGGAGAAAAACAGGTGCCTTATGTTGCATTGGTTGATCATGGTTCAGAGATTAATCTTATAGTTCGTGGAGTTTATGAGAGTAACAGATGGCCTATGGATGTAGAGCATGGGTGGCGTATGAGAGCCGCCAATAACACTGCAGGTGATTTATATGCTGCTTGCCCTAGTGTCAGGGTTTCTATTGGTGATGTAGAGGAGGATTTTCATTTCTTTGTGCAGGATTCATGCTCTTATCCCATAATTCTTGGTCAGCCATTCATTACAGAGATGCGCATGGAAACAAAGGTCATGGATGATGGATCTGCTTATGCACGGATTCGCAGTAAAGATGGTATGAGAGCAGTTCAGTTTATGACTGTATGTGTGAACCATGTTAGAAACAGAGATACTCTCAGAGATGCACCCTTACCCACTGTGAGGGATTCGGGTTTTCATTAGGTACCGCCGTTTCGCGAGACGACGGTGGTACAGAGGAGAGGAGATTGGAGTTCTCGCCTCCTGGCAGCAGCAGTGTTTTCTCCTCCGGTTATGTTGGGATTTCAGCAAACAATTCAATGAGTTATCAGAAGACTTCTAGGTTGCCTAGAGCTGCCAGGCAGTATATATGCAGGAAGGAGAAAAATTTGAAAAATGCAGGAATTTTGGAGGATGATGAGCACATAGATGGGATGTATGACAGTGTGATTTGTGCAGATACGATGACAGAGATGGGAGATATGCTGAAAACTGATATGCTGAATTGTCATGGTAATGTATTAGTGCAATCCCTGGACATGTTTCATGAAATTGCAGATTTTATGTCACAGATTGAGTCAGAGGCTGAGGTAACTCAGCAAAGAGTGTTGAGTGCTGAAGAAATTCAGCAAACAGAGTTTCCAGCTAGTTATGATCAGCTTTCAGAGAGACAGAGGGCTGAAAATTTTCAGCCAACAGAGTTTACTGCTGAAATATTTCAGCATCCAGAGTTTGGGGCTGTTTCTATGCAGTCCATAGAGCAGAGGGCTGAGAATATTCAGCCATTGGAGTGCAGAACTGCTGATTTACAGTAAGGTTTATGTAATGCAGAAGAGCATAATGAAGCCAGGGTTGACACGAAATACAAAACTGTGGATAAGAAGGTGAAGCCGGTTGCTGTACCGCTTCCATCTGATAGTGATCAGCAAATAGAGAGGGCTGCTAAACAGCAAATTTTGAGGAATTCGGAGCATATTGGTCATAAATTTTCAGCAGAGACACTTGCTGAATTGAAAATTGGAAATGGTGATTTCTTGTTACCCATGGAGAAGCAATGCTTTCAGGAGATGCTTGAGCATCATGGAAGGGGATTTGCTTTTTTGCCACATGAGATTGGATGTGTGAATCCTGATATTGTTGCTCCTATGGTCATTTTTACTATTCCTCATATCCCATGGAATCTCCGACCTATTGCAGTGCCTAAAGCACACTTGCCAAAGCTAATTGATTTGTTGAATGAGAAAATCAAGATGGGAATCCTTGAGCCTTCATCTGCACCATACTCAAACAGGTGGTTTACAGTTCCAAAGAAGAATGGTACTCTCCGATTTATTCAGGACATGCAGCCAGTGAACAGAGTTACTATCAGGAATGTTGGTATAGGTCCAGTTGTGGATGAGTTTGCAGAGGCATTTGCTGGACGTGCCATCTATTCTTTGGGTGATTTGTATTCAGGATATGATCAGTTTCAGCTGGCTTTGGAAAGCAGGGACATAACCACCATGAGAACTCCTATTGGGCTTGTCAGGATGTGTACCTTGCCTCAAGGTGCCACTAATTCTGTTGCGCATATGATGAATGCCATGCATAAGGTCCTTCATGATTACATACCTCAGCTTACTATGCCTTTCTTGGATGATGTGCCCATTAAGGGGTGTGCAGAAGAAGAGAAGAATGAGAGCCTAAATGAGCAGGGATGCGGATACTTTGTGGCTGATCATATTTTAGCATGTGAGAAGATTTTGGCCAGGTTAGAAGAAGTGAACTTGACACTTTCAGGGCAAAAATCTGTTTTTGGAGTGAATGAGGTTGTCATTGTTGGGCATATGTGTGGATATTATGGCAGGAAACCCTCACCTGATAAGGTGAATGCTATAGGCAAGATTGCAGAGTATTGTTCTGCTACTTCGGAGGTACGGAGATTCATTGGTGCTTGTGTGTTTTATATGATTTGGATACCTCATTTTGCACACATAGCAGATTGTTTGTATCAGCTGCTTCGAAAGGGGCAGAAATTCTATTGGGATGAGAGCCACACTAAAGCCATGCGGAAATTGAAGAAGTTATTGCAGAATGCTCCTACTCTCAGAAAAGCGGATTATAATTGTGATAGGCCTATTGTATTGACAGTTGACACTAGTCCAATTGGCATAGGTTGGGCTGTGGGTCAAGATGATGCGGATGGAAATAGGTATGCTATTCGGTTTGGGGCGAAAGTCCTAAACGAGAGACAGAGGAGATATCCGCAAATCAAGAGGGAGTTATTGGGGATTGTCACGGCTCTCAAATGTGACAAGGAGTACTTTATTGGAGCTTCAGTTGTGGTAGAGACAGATTGCTTGCCATTGATTGGTATGATCACGAGTTGCTCTACTCCGGATATAGCCATGTTGAGATGGATTGCATACATCAAGTCATTAAATCCGGAATTTAGACACATAGCAGGGAAGGATAATCCAGTGGCAGATATGTTATCTAGAGCCAGATATGATGATGAGGAGACTCTACTTGCAGAAGAGGATGATGCAGAAATTTCAGCCACTATGGTTGATCATGTTTGTCATGTCTATGATATTGTGGCTTTCATAGAAGAACTCTATGTTGGAGATTGGTTGCAGATTGGCAGGTACCTTAGTACACTAAGCAAAAGAGATGAATGGACAGATGAAGAGTTCAAGAAGATCAGAAGGAAAGCCTATGGTTATTTTCTCAAGGACGGATTTCTTTGGAAGCATCCGAAGAAAAGAGGCGGATTACCTTTGCGGGTTGTCTGCGATAGAGAGACACAGTTACAGGTGATGAGGGAGTTTCATGAGAGTCCTTGGGCTGGTCATAGAGGAGTATGGGCTACTTATGAGAAAATCAAGGAGAAATATTGGTGGAAAGGCATGTACAGAGATGTTTCTCACTTTGTTGAGACTTGCAGAGACTGCCAGATGTATTCAGTAGTGCGTCATAGAGATGAGCTTCATCCGACCTATCCGCTATGCATTCATTATAAGTGGGTAGTTGATTTGGTTACCATGCCTATGGGTCTATGGCAGATGAGATACATTGTTTTGGCTAGAGAGGATCTTACCAATCATGTTGAGGGAAGATCTTTGAGAACGAAGACCACTAGTGCAGTGTGTAAGTTCTTATTGGAGGAAATTTTCTGCAGGTATGGTTGTGTGGGTAAGATCACTGCGGATCGTGGTGAATTAGATGCAGATGAAGCTAGGGAGTTTTTCTCTCAGCTAGGAATCAAATTGGCTCTAACCACAGCATACAATCCAGAGGGAAACGGAAAGAGTGAAAGAGGGCATCCGCCGATAGTGAAAGCATTAGCCAAAGCATGCAGAGGACGGATTGGAGAATGGCCGAGACTTCTACCATTTGCTTTGTGGGCTGATCGTACGACTCATAGTGTTACCACAGGATATATGCCTGCAGAGTTGATGTATGGTCAGAAACCTGTTATGCCGATTGAGACTTGTGCTTTGACTTGGTCAGTTCTACCTTGGCAGGAGGATTTGACGAGAGAAGAGCTCTTAGCTCTTCGGATTCGACAGTTGGAGAGGAGACCTGAGGATATTCAGCTAGCTATTGACAGGTTGAAAGTTGCTAGACTAAGGAACAAGGACAGGTTTGATAACAGGCATCGCTTGCGGCCTAGAGCAATAGAAGAGGGAGATTGGGTATTGGTCTTTGATAGCAGCCTTGAAAATCAGCATACTGCACTTCAGAAGATGGTGAAAAGATGGTTTGGGCCATACATAGTCAGACATGTCTTTGATAATGCAACATATGAGCTGACAGAATTGGATGGAACAGTGCTTAGAGTGCCTATTGCTGGAAAAAGAATCAAGATTTTCAAGAAAAGAGATGATGAGGATTATGCATTGGAAGATTTTTCAAGAGAAGAGCAACGACAAGAAACTCCAATGGAAGAGACAGATGATATGACAGATAATCTTGTTGATCTACCGAAAATGCATAATGAAGAGATTGATCTGTTTGTGGATCTAGATGATAACGATCATGGGTAGTTGGCCCATCCGGATAATGCGCAGGATTAGAGGGGGTGGATGTCGTATTGCTGCGCATTCGAGGTGTGAAAACCACCCAAAAATTGTGTGTGTGATTTGATACTTTGTATATACTTAGTTGTTGTGTTTACATTTATTTTCTGCGCATGAGTATAGTGAGGAGGAGTTAGAGGCAAAGTGGTGAACATGATGAGATGCTTTCAGCCTATGTTGATACATGTTGCTACAAAAAGGTCTGGAACTATTGCTTGCCAAAATCCATCAGCACTATTGCCCGTAGACTCAGCAGAGGGGAGCCATTGACTGTAGGACGGATTCACGGTTTGAGCTCAATGACTGAGGCTGCTCCATCTGTGGCAAGACATGTTGTGGCAGGGCACAGCGAGTTCCATTCCGGAGGCTTGCATTTCCATTCCCCGAAGTGATGGCAGGTTCGAACTGGTCAGATCATGTGCTCCATCATTGGTTTTGGGTTTTCTACAGAGCGAAAGAGGATGGCCCTGTCCTCCTGGGTTTGCGGCATCCATGGGAGCACGGTGGCCATGGTCATGGGCACACACAGGTGCATGCACATATGACTACACACGCCTCGGAGCAGAAGAAAGAAGCCAAGGCTCATCATTGAATTTGAAGCACAGATGAGTTGTGGACCATTGAAGGTGAAGAACTGATGAGTTGTGGTTTAACGCTGTGTCTTGTAAAACAACAGTGATAGAAGAGGGAATATGGAGGAATTTGATAATGGAGAAGTGGGGGACCCAGACTGCGTGTTCTTGGAGTGTCTATCACGGGCAGGTTTATTGTAGCAAATCCAACCTTTGCAGGGTCTGGGATGTGAAGAAGCAGGGAGGGATCTTGACAATTGACAACAGCTGTTATCGAGATGTTATATATACACACTGATTTGGTTTTCAGGGAATGATATGCATGGGCAACATCAAGAGGATAGGCAGCACATGTGGCCTGGGCCTTCTAGGCAGTGCCCCGTTCTTGCCATAGATGCTGACTGTGCTTCTGTGAAGACCTTCTGTAAGGCTGGCCGCAAAATAGGTGTTGGGGATTGTGCACTTTTTCAAGCTGAAAATGCTTCCCCGTTTATTGAAATAATCCGCAAAGTTATTGGAGAGAGAGAAAGTGACCTTAAGCTCATCGTAAATTGGCTTTATCGACCTGGTGAACAAACAAATGTTTATATTGGCTCACAGATCAAGACTATACAGATGACCGTCAGGCAGAAGTGGATGAACTACTAGACAGGACAAAGCGTGAGATGCAGGCAGCTGTTCAATCTGTGTCCTCACAAAAAAATGTCACAGCAGTCTAAGGTGGAGGGTGTAAAGTGCAGCAAGGAGGTAGTGACTGCCATCCGTGGCACCATCATCCTGGCCAAGCTCTCCGTTATCCCTGTGCGCCGAGGGTATACTGTGCCCTGCAAGATCACTGGGAAAGGTGGGTCCATCACTGTCCGCCTTGTGCCTGCACCTCGTGGTTCAGGCAACATTTGACTGCTTGCTAAAGACCTACGATTTCTTGATTCCTGACCTTTGGAAAGAGACAAGGAAACAGAGGGGGTGACTGAAAATCCTTCGACAAGAGGAGGCAGGGCATTTGTGAAGCTTTGGAGGTGATGAATAGAAATCTGCTTCTTCTCCAGCTTAATTCGATCTTTACATTTATGTGCAGTGTAAACTTGTGTAATCAAAGAAGACTACCTTTTGGCATGTTACCAAAGCAGAAAGATTTGGGTATGGAGGGATGAGACATGAATCAACTCTATTGTAGCTCATGAGGAGATATGTGTGAAGAAGAAGAACAACTTGTCCATAGAAGAGAAGAAAAACAGTCATCCTTGGGAGAATAGCAACAGTAATTACAACTGAAACTTGAGCTTGGGAATTATGTTCTCTCATACGGTGTTAATAGATATGGCCTGAAAAGCTTTTGAATCGGAAAGCCCTCATCCAAATGTTGCAAAGCTTTCTTCTAATTCAGATGATGGCATGTCAATGCCTCATGAAGAGCCATCAGTTTTGTCTTGATTTAAGTACCATTAGACCTTGAACCATACCATCAAACTAACTTGAAGAAAGAAGTCGTGCTGTCCAAATTTCTAGCTCACTGATTGCTATTTCTGCTTTTATGCCTATGTATCATGATTGATGAGAAAACATGAGATTTCAAGGAAGATTCTAAGCTTTCCTTTGATCATCCATATTCTTCAGCAGAAATTATGTTTGTTCCTGATAAAGAGTGCCAGAAATCTGATTTATTAGCCATAATTTATGACTATCTCTGGGTCTGACAATTCAGAGGCTGCTCAAGTTTCTTCTTCTTGAAACAGTGTCTTGGGATCATTTTCTCATCTTGATTATTCACCTGTTTGATCTTCTATCCTGAAATTAGTCAAGATCCTCTGTGGTTGCGACATTGCTTTCATACACCCTTCGACAACGTTCAGTACCGTCAGTATCCAAGAACATTACTTGTCTTTCACCTTCCACTTTGCGGATAAATTTCCCACGGATTGCTTCTGGGTAGAGGTCTGACTCTTTCAAGAGAGTAGTATCCTCGTCTGATGTTCCGCTAGAACCAGTGTCCTCCTTCTGAATAGATGACTCGTTTGTCTGTTGAGGTTGTTGGAAGGGTATTAGAGCTTTGTTTACTTCTGTTTGAGTGGTGACCTCTTCAGGACTCAAGGCTTCATCTTCAGAGGATGCGTCTAGGAATGTCACATAGCACGGACCTACTAGAGGCCATGGCTTTGAGGGCTTTGTCTTCTATTGATAGGGGGCATCATCATCATATTTTCTCCAGAATGAATGGTCAGGGCGACAGGAGCCACTGGAGAACTTAATTTTTATGATTTTAATCCATTGCTTATACAGATTCTGCATCCTTTGTGGTCCATTGGTCAACCCAAATGGAACCATGGCCATTCCATCCAGCACCCTGAGATCTTCAGCCTTTGAGGTCTCTGTAGGGATATCAACAAGATCATCCGTTTATCAGAGGAAATTCTTCATCTGCACTTTCATAACCTACTTCATTTTCTTCCTCATCATTTTCATCCTCTTCCTCTCGAGGCTCTGTCTATGCTTCTATAGAGGCTTTGTAAGAGAAGAACAGATCTTTTGCCTCTACATCTGCTTTTGCTTCTGTCACAGCTTCTGACTCTGCTTCTGCCTCTGGCTCCGGCTCTGTGTCTGTTACTGTCTCTGTGACTGTCTCTGTATCTGCTCTGTCTCTGTTATGCCTCTGTTCTATATCTGCATTGTATCTTTATTGTCTCTGCTCTGAAACTGTGACTGTCATGTAACAGGGAGAACAATACATCCATTATTCTATTTCACTATTAGAGGTGATTTCTGAAGTTAATTCTAGTTGAGGCAGGAGGAGGTATTCACCCATGGACAAGGATTTTACTTCCCTTGGTAGTTGGCTTATAGTGCCCACTGTTAGGGACTGTGCCTCTGTTTTCTTAGGAAAGATTTGCTTAATAGCCTCTTCATCTCCTGATGTACCATCGGTTATCTCGTTGGAGGAGTCAGTTATGACTTCGATGGATGTGGATCCATTGCCTTTTTGCTATCCATACAGCTTTAACACCACTTTGTTGGGTCCTCTGCTTAGGGTTAGGGTTCCTTTGAACCAGTCCGTCCTGGCTCTTGCTTTAAAAAGCCAAGGTCTTCCCAACAGCAGAGGATATGAGGTCCCATAATAATTTGGTTTGACCACCAGATATGTCAGCCAATAGTCTCTTCCTGCAAGGGTTGTTTTTACGTATGGGAGGATGCCCAATGGTTTGATTCTGCTTTGGTTTGCCAATCTGATAAGCCACTATCTAGGTTGAATTCCTTGTAACCCTAAGTCCTTCACTGTCACATCCATCATTATGTTTACTGATCAGCCTCCATCAATCAATGCATCTGAAATAAAGCATCCTTCTATCCATACACTAATCTCTGGGGTTCCAAGATCTAGGAAGGCGTTAGCCACATCTACTTCCTTTACCGGCTCCGGGGCCTTATTGGTCTTGGTCGCTGTTGAAGGAGCGATCCTTAGTCCACGTCTTCTTGTCAAGATGCTTTTGAATTTCTTTCGACAGCTGGGAGATAACATCAGTAACTGTTGGAATGTTGGGTTTGGTTTAAAAGTGTCTAGGTCTTTGACTAAGTTATAATCTTTTAATAGGATCCACAAGCTTCTCCAGCTTGCTGCGGAAGGGGGCTACACCCATTTTCATATTTTATTTTTCTTCTAATAATTGCACCATCAGCACTTCCTCTATTTCTGGAAGTGCTTCTATATCATCTATCTCCTGGATCTTTGGTCCTGTCTCTGGGACTGTCTCTGTAACTCTCTATGACATTGTAGTGCTTTGTACTACTCTGTCCCTCTGTGGGTAGGTTGAATGTCACAGTCTTGGCAAGAGAGTTATTTTCATTCTGAACAATTGGTTCCTTCTTCTTGGTGCACGTAACAGCAGCAACTTCCAACTCTACCAAATTGGAGGCAGGCTCTTGTACCTTCTGTTGGCTATCAATGGCATTGGCCTTTACAGGGGCTGGACTTGGACAGTCCTTTGCAGTGTGGCCTTCACCTTTGCATCGACTGCATAAGGGCTTCTAATCCATAAATCGTCTAGGGTTTGGACAATTCAGGGAGATATGTCGTGTTTCTCCACACCTATAACATTCCACCTCTGATCTCTGACTGTCGTTCTCTGTAACTTTGAGAGGGAAATCTCCTTGGACCGAAATTAGGACCAAACCCCTAGGCTTTGGTCCAATATCCTGTGTTGTCATTTTGGATTCTAGCAAGTTAAATCTTGCATTTTCATCCTTCTGTCTTCGTTCATGTATCTCTTTCAGAGAGAAAATATCCTCTGTATGATTCTTTCACAAACAGTAGGAATAGAAGGCTCCAGGAATGGTTGGTTTTTGGATACATTCAGTGGCTAAATGTCCCGCTTGATGACACTTTCTGCACCATGTATTAGAGCGCATCACATCTCTTCCAGCTCCCATAGGAGTGGATATATTGGTGGTATTCACCTTCAACATCTGTAGCTGCTCTGTAATCACATCAAGAAGCTCTTTCTTTATACTTGCAACTGAGTTGGATAAGTAGTCCTTCAGATTTTCACCTCCTGAAGTGCTTGTAGTGGGATTTTGGGAAGCGTCTGTAATTACTGCATAAACTGGTTGGGTCAATCCAGAAGGTCCTTTGTTCTAGCTCTGATTCAGAGCTCCTGTTGAGACTTGGGCTTGTTGATTCCAGTTGGTAGGATTCCACTGTTATTGAGTCGCCATTGGAGAAATTGTTTGAGGTCACTGTTGCTGTGGTTGAACCATCATTTGAGGCACTGTCGTCTGCGGTGACCACAGTGGGTTAGGTGCATTATACTGCAGCACTGTTTGCATCTGGGGATAGGGGTAGGGAACTGTCCCTGGGATTGCATTTGGTGGGTATACCATTACTGGCATGGGAGGAGGTAAGACTCCTCTTCCTGGAGTCATTGACAGCCTTGCTTCAACTTCATCATACAATCTTGCACCTTCCATTGTAGCTTGCAGATTGACTGGCCTTCTCAATTCCACAAACTTGCAAACTTCTGGTTGTAGGCCCCTGAGAAACACTCCTTTCTGGATACCTTCGTCCAAATGATGGTTAGTCCATCTCTTCAGGATGGATTCCATTCATGAGACATAAGCTTCTACTCTTTCTCCAGAGGACTGACTTAGGTTCATGAACTCCTCTCGCATCCGCTCTTCAAAACCTTCACGCTTGAATTTAGTGAGGAAGGCCAATTCAGGTCGTCCCATGTGCCAAAAGTTCGTGCTGCTTGTCTCTCATACCACTGAAACGCCGCGCCCTTGAAAGTGGCGGGGAATATTGCTAGCCAATGCTCAGGGGTTTTGGCATTGTTAGCCACACATGCTACCATGAACTTTGCTACATGAAGATCAGGGTCTTCATTGTACTCTCCCTTAAAAACTAGTAATGGGACTACATTTGCTGGCCTGTCATCAATATTTCTAGGACGAATCTGACTAGAAAGCGGACCTTGAGTTGCCATGGGGACTTCTGTAAAGAGTGCTTTTAGGGCGTCAAAGGAGGCTTCTGCTGCTGCTGCTAGCTCGTTCTTAGCTTTGATTCTTGCCTTTCCCTTCTCACGTACCTCTGGACTCATTCTAACGCTTGCCTCTTTAATGCATCATTCATCAAGGGGTTGGCTACAACCAGTTGGTCTGAACTCCACAGGATAGTATCAGATAGGGCTTCAGTCTCTGGGGGATTCTCTGGCCAACATCTCTTCTACTTCCTTCTTTTCAACATCTCTGAATTCAGCTTTCAAACCACTATAGAGGGGGAGATATTCCATTCTGAAAGTATCAAAACTCATTCTTCTTAGGATCGTTGTTGTGTCATTATAATAATGCCAGCTTCTGAGGGTTTCAACAGTGTATGTTGTGAAAAACACTCTGTCTACCAACTTCCAATGGGTTGCTAATTGGACAAACAGAAGATTATCAGTGCACCAAGCATCCCACGTATCTTGCTATTGAGCATCCACAAACAAATTCCAACTCTTTTCTTTTTTGTCTTTGTGAACCTCCACAGACCACGACTCCTGAAGCTTCTTCACAATCTCCCACTTGATGACGTCTGGAAACTTCTCAATGAATGCCAAATCTTCCATGGATGGTCATTCTCTATGTTTCTGTTTTTCAGTTTGTTCCCAAGCAGTTTGCCACCAAGATGCAAGTTTCTGCTGCTTCAACAGGAAGAGAAAACAGTCCACCACTTAGAGCATGCATCATGATGGTGATATGTTTCCGCCATTGTGGGATGAACTTCTTGTGGAAAGTGGCCTTGATAATAAAAATATCCAACTCTTCAGTGGAACAATGAAATTTGAAAGCATCCATTGAATTTTTCTCTTCTTGGCAATGCCATTTTCTTCATTTTCAACCTCTTGTGATGCTTGTTGATGGCAAGTTTCCCTAGCTATGCACCTAAAACATGGAGCCCCAAGAGGAACACCAAGGAAAAGGGAATTCTCTTGCAAGAAAATATATCTTGTAACATCAATAAGCTTTTATTTCATTCTTTTGATCATCAAAACAAAGAAAACAACAATTCTTCATGCAGCATCATAGTAGATTTCTCCCACAGATTTGATAGAATCTACCATAATCTTCAACATCTTCATAGAATCCATCAATATAACAAAGAACAAAAAATAATACACCATCTTTGAATGGAAATAAATCACATAATATTCATCTTCAATGTCTTCATAGTACTCTCTCTCAATCTCTCCTATACAGCTACATTGTTTTGATAGAATTGTCTATCTCTGGCTCTCTCTCTCTCTCTCTCTCTCTATCAATAGTACATCCTATCCTCACTACAATACTCATAATAACCCTCAATAATCCTTCTTAGGTCATCAGTGCACCTCCCAAGAGGTATGTATGATATGAAGAGTCACCAGAGCCACTACAGTGTCTTTTCACAGCTCACTACTGTCACTATCACTTAGTCTTCTCTTCAGTCTTCAGCAACAGCTGCTTCTTCCACTTGTTTTAGCTCTTTTGAATTTAGATTCATCCTTTCCAAAGGTTAGAAAACTTTTCCAAAGTCACACATACATTCTACAGAACACTTATAGAAGGTCTACAGAATAGTTATAGTACAGCACCAGAGCAGCTACAGTATAGTTACAGTACAAAGACAGAGCAGAGACAGAAGGTCTACAGAAGGTCATCAGAACCTCATAACTCATACTCAAACCATAACAAACTATCAAAAAATATTCAATAGGCTTCTAAAAGATCTCAATCTTCATCAATCATCAATCCATGCTTCATACAAAAGAAAATCAGAACAAAACAGAAGTTATACAGAAGGTATACAGAACCAATCAGAAGCTCAACAGAACCTATCAGAACATTACAAAGCTTTATATCTCCACTGAGAATCATCATGAACTTCCAAAACATAATCAATATCATCCAAAAAACTCTCAAACACTTCCATTATCAACCATATATCACTCTAAATCCATCAAAAATCAATCATTCAGTCCTTAAAAACAATAAAAATCAGTTAAAAATTTAGTCTTTTTCCACTCTCAACACCAACAATGAAGTCCATACTAATGAACTTCCATTTCATTTGGGGAATGTCAAGTGGTTGGAATTTCCTAGGTATTTCAACATGTTCTACCTTAATGCGTTGACAAGACAAACATTTGGTGACATATTTGAGTATGTCTCCCTTGAGCCTTTCCCAATAATAGCTCTTTCTGACCGCATTAAGGGTCTTGGCATAACTAGAATGTCGTGAGAAAGGGGAGTCATGGGCTTTCCAAAGTATCTTCTGCTTCAGAGTTTGGCTTGTAGGGATACATAATCTTGTCCTAAAGTAGACAAGTCCACTACTGATGGAGAATTCTTGATACTTCATCTTTAGCTTCGGGTCTTGATCCTTGATGGGGATCTCCCTTAGCATTTTCTGATAGACTGGGTTATGATATGCCTCTTCTTTTGCTAGCTCAAGAATCGGGTTGTTTGGCATTGATACCTTTGTGGCTAGAGACCTTGATGTTGATGGATCTTGCAAAATGAGAGAATTTAGAAATGCCTTGACTGAGTGCATCGGCAACTACATTCTCTTTTCCAGGCTTATATTTGATTTCAAAATCGTATTCTTCCAGCACTTCGATCCATCGACGTTGTCTCATATTAAGCTCACTCTGAGTGAAGATCCATTTAATACTCTTGTGGTCCGTTACTAAGGAAAATTTGTTACCTAGCAAGTAATGTCTCCAAAGTTTGAGAGCATGGATGACAGCCAACAACTCCAGATTGTGGGTAGCATAATTCCTTTCATGGCGCTTCAATTTTCTTGAAGAATATGCTACGGGATGACCTTCTTGCATAAGAACGCATCCTAAAGCAAGTGCGCTAGCATCAGTTACCACTTCAAACTCCTTACTAAGATCAGGAAGTTTCAGGATGGGTGCTGACACTAAGCTTTGCTTTAGTTTGTCAAAGCTGGTCTGTTCAGCATGTGACCATACAATTGCTACTTGCTTCTTTATGTAATATATCAAATATTTTTAAAAAAAATCATGGGAAATTTTTTTTATAATTCTTCTTCCGTCAGCAACGGTTTGTGCTGGAGGGGGAGAAGGATTTAGGAAGGCCAGCAAGCTCCTCGCTGGAGCTTGCTTAGCCTCAATGGACATGCCTCGTGACACGAAGGCAGAGGGAGGATCCCCCTCCCTCCCAAAAAAAAGAGACCCTAGGCCTGACATACCGTAGTTTAAAGGATCTAAACAGATTACTCCATCGCAGGACTTGCACAACAAGTACGAAATCATTTAGTCTTAAGATTGATTCACAAGGAGAAAGGGTAAAAACCCTCATCAAGGATGGCAGATCCCTACGCAAGTTATCTTGTAAAAAGACGTATTTTTGGATATCCTTCTAAATAAGAAAAGTTGTAAACCGAAAACTAGCATATCTAAGGAACTTTAGGGTTAACCAAGTTGGGTTAATAAGGTACGCCCTACACCGGAATGTAAAGGATCTTGCCAATTTACAAGACACCTTGGGAACGAGTGCTGATACACTCAAAAGGAAATAACACTTCCTTAACAGTTTTCCAAACAACACGATTGTTTAATGGAAATGTTTGCGCTTGCTAGAGATTTTAAGGCTCTGTTTGAATTATGAATTACAAATTAAATGAGTACCTATACTTTAGGTTAAAGGCCTGAAAGAAGAGACAGTTGAGTTACCCCCGACTACCTACCTAACCCTAACCAAGGGGGTTGTTGACCGCGTCGGGAACGTGGACCGAACCCGCTGCGAGAGGTCTCTCCGTTGAGTTCTACTTGGAGCAGGAGGATGGTTGGGTGCCAGGGGGGGCTCTGGCCGTAAATCCCTCGCCTTCCGGGTCCTGCACAAGAGGCTAACCTGACTCAGGATTGGATCTCGAGGTCCGCATACCAGTTGACGGGCGGAAGCTTGGAATAGTGATCCCTGAGGATTACTGGATAGCCTTCGGGTGGATTATGGACAAGCCTACGGGTGGAACTCCTTGTATTTCAAAGATAAAATGATGAAATGTTAAAAAGAGCTTGCTTGATATTGTTTTTTTATGTCACGTGATAAGATTACGTGAAGGAACCAGTGCTTAACAGGGTTAATTAAAGAAGCTGATTGTTATATGTTAAATTAATGTTTAGATAATTACATAACTAAAACAAACCGAGGAAAGTGCGGAGGATGGGCCATGGGTCCGTCCTATGGTTGGGTGGTCCCGGTTAGCCGGGAACTTTTCTCAAAGATGAGGAAGAACAGCGAGATGATCATCATCATCAAAACGAATAACGAGAGAGATGACCTAGAGTTACGTCTTACCCGATTTACGCTGTTTTAGGGGAACGGAATGGGACTATGCCTTCTGGCAAAGAGGTTGAGCCTTGCATCCCTCTCGTTTCCCATTCTCCTTGAACCAAGTGCAGCGTGAATCCGCTTCGGACCTGGCGTTTCTGCGTAAAGTAGTTCGCTCGGGTCTGACGCTAGTTGCTGTTAGCTAATGACCAATCAGGAAAACCCTAATTCCGGTCGATTCTAAGTGGGAACGGCCATGATACTTCTGCTACGTGGCAGACGCGGGAAGACCTAGATCGCAAAACCCGTAACATTCCATGGGAGTGCCGGGCGGAGTTTTCTAGACATCCTTTCCGATGGACTGCTAAGACGTGTCTTGGATGATATTAGGGGACACGTTACAGTTTAGTAGATCAGTCAGAGGTGCTGCAATCAAAGCATAATCTTTGATGAAAATTCTATACCATCCTGTCAACCCAAGAAAACTACATATTTCTTTGACAGAAGTTGATGTTGGCCATTTCAAATCATCTCTGACCTTAGCTGGATCTACTGAAATTCCTTTCGCTGATACAATGAATCCCAGATATTCAATCTGTCGCTTGAAAAATGCGCACTTTTTTTCTTAGCATAAAGCTTGTGTCCTCTCATTGTTTCAAGAACAATGTGAAGCTGGGATTCATGATCCTTTTCCTGTTTTGAGTAGACTAGGGTATCATCAAAGAAGACGAGTACGAAGTCATCAAGATAGGGATTAATCTGTTGAAGGTAGCAGGAGCATTCATTAGCTTGAATGACATCACTAGAAATGAAAAAGTCCATACCTTCTACTGAATGCAGTCTTTGGAATATCTTCTTCCTTGATCCTTATCTGATAATATCCAGATATGAGATCTACCTTTGAGAAGATCGTTACCCCTTGAAGATGGTCAAGTAATTCATCTATTCTTGGAATGGGGTATTTATTTTTTATGATTACTTGATTCAACCCTCTGTAGTCAATGCATAGGCGAAGCGTTCCATCTTTCTTCTTTTGGAACAACACTGGAGCTCCCCATGGTGAACTGCTAGGACGGATGTAGCCTTGATCTAACAGTTGATGGAGTTGCTCTTTTAGTTCGATAGCTTCCGGGATCGACATCTTATATGGCCTGTTTGCGACTGGTGCAACTCCTGGCACAAGTTTTATTTCATGATCGACTTTCCTTTGAGGAGGAAGTTCTGTCAGATCTTCAGGATATACATCTGCGTATTCCTTTAACCATGAAGGATCTTCTCTAGATTCATGATTCTGATCTAGCTTATTCAATTTAATCAGGTAGACCCTTTTGAACACCTTTTATTATCCGTGTTGCTTTTGCCAATTGTATTTTTGGCTTACCAGCCTCACCTTGAGTCGTGACTAGTTCCGCTTCATAATTTTGGAAGGAGACTTGATCCTTCCCACAGTGGATGTGGGCATCATTGGGTATTAGCCAATCCTTTTGGAGTAAACATTCGTGGAAACCTAGGTTCATTACCCTGAATCTCACATAAGTTGGCTTCCCACCCAGTAGGAATTTCACCTTAGCAGTTTGCCTAGTACAAGTGACCTCACGACCATTTGCTAATTCCACAAGTAAAGTAGGCACATCTATTGTGGCTATCCCTAATCTTTTTGCACAGATCGATGAAATGAAGGAGTGTGTACTGCCACAGTCAATCAGGGTTCTGAAGCTTTTACCTTGATATTCGGATGGAGTTTGAATCACCGAGAATTGATGATTTGGACCCTTCTTGTAAAGAGTGGTGTGAACCGTTGCCCTCTCAATGTCAGCATCCATGGATGGATCTTCTTCATCGTCCAGCTCCTTATTGGAAACACTGGAGGTTCTCCCTTTGGCCATAACGATGGTTCCTTGGCCATGAGCAGCTCTATTTTGACCTTGGAATTGCCCTTGGCGATGCCCTCTGCCAAGCTTGGGACACTCCCTCTTGAAGTGTCCGAGCTCATTGCAATGGAAGCAACGTGGGTTGTGATCATTGCTTTGTGTTGGAACAAAGCTATTGACAGCATTGGCCCTAGCTTTCTTTCTTTGGCCCTGATTTTGACCCTACACTCTCTTAGTCTGAGCCATAGACATACCCTTTTTTTGCAGATCCTTGTAAGGCCACATCATGTTGTTCCTTGGTTTGGTCTGCACCTCCTGTATTATTGGAGCAGCTCGAATGAGTGCGTCTTGTAGGTCCATTGGGTGCATTGATTCCAGGCGAATGTTTATGGGTGGATTCAACCCAACAGAATTTTGACACCTATTGTGTCATATCCATTGGGGGTGTATACTTTAGGAGTGAAACGAACTTCGAATAATATGCTTCAAGGGATAAGCCTAGTTGTTTCAAGTTGTAGAATTAATTCATCTTTTGCATGCGGTAGGCAGGTGGCAGATACCTCCCTCGCACAGCTTCCTTAAGCTTATCCCAAGTGACTGTCCCCTCAGAGATCGCTTGGTCTCTGCATCACTATTTCCACCAAAGTCTCGCTTTGCTTGTAAGCTTAAGTTTGGCGAGCATAGCTTGGTTAGCATGTACAAATCCTGCTGCCTCAAAATAGTCCTCCATGGACTCAATCCAGATCTCGGCGTCGGCTTGAACAGTCCTTCCCTTGCCATCAAACTTGGGTGGCTTAATTTGTTTGAGAAGAAACTTCTTCTCTTGAGCCACAGCTGGACTTAGTGCAGAAGTTGGATTTGGAACCTGCACTTGGGGTTGCATCTGATCAATAAGATTCTTTATGTTAACATCTTATCATACGCTCCCATATTATGTTAATACGACTAGTGAAGCTTTTAGCCAAGTGATTTAATCACTTAACACCTCAGTTAACATTTATGATCAAGATATATAATTGTAAAAAGTCTTATTTATTCATGAGGGCATGACCCTTTGAGTACATTTATTTGGATAAGTAGGACATGCTGATTAATATATCAATTTGGAAAAAATAGGATTGTGTTACAATCGGCTATATGGACAGAATAATAATATGGAGTGGGATCATAGAATTTCAGGAAATGGTAAGTCATAAGAAGCTTGGGGTATCCCTTCCTTTGATACCCGTTCTTCTCATAGCGCCCTAACACTTTGATCCTGTCAGCAAAGATCACCTGGGTCACTTCCTCATAGACATACTTGTTCTGCTTGACTTGCTGACCGCTAACGTGCAAAGTTGTGTTTACGTGAGCTTCGACAAAGATGAACAGCTTCACAATCTTTAAATCCTCCATCCACTTTATTCTCTTCAAGTTGGTTTGAAGGTACGTGAGTCAGTGGGCTGCTATGTAGTATATTCCTGAATCTTCCGTCCATCTCCACTCCGCATACAGGGGTGAAGGATTATAGATACGGTCCAGAATATCCATCATGCCAAGCCTCTGGTGATAATTCGAAGCGTGCATTGTAGTCATGAACATGACCTGGAACACCAAGAACTTGCTCCATGCTTCATGACTCTGCAATCCAGTATCCATGAGTGAGTAAAGAAATGTTTTCAACAGAAAATACTGCTCTATTCTACTCACCTTCCCCTCTTTATCCCCTTATTCCCTTTATTTTCCTCCATTCAGTTCCTTATAATCCTTAGATCTCGTTGATTTGCTCTGATACCAACTGTAATGTGTATGTTCGTCGACTTGTGGGACACGTCTTAGCAGCCCATCGAGAAGAGAGTCTAGAAAGCGCCGCCTCGCACTTGCAAGGAATGTCATAGGGTTTGCGGTCTAGGTCTTCCCGAGCCTGCCCCGAGCAGAAGTGTCTGGCCGTTCCCACTTAGGATCGACCTGAAGATAGGGTTTCTTTCCTATTAGCAAATCTCTAGGAAGTAGCTAGCCTTGAGCTCCAGATGAACCAATTTACGTAAGAATAATAGAGTCAAAGTGGATTTATGCTGCACTTGGTTCATGGAGAATGGAAAACGAGAGGGATGCGAAGCTCAACCTCTCTGTCATAAGGCATAGTCCCATTCCTTTCCCCTAAAACAACATAAATTGGGGTTCTAACTCTACTGACTCTAGAGTCTTCACAGTATCATTTTCACTTCTTTTGAGAAAAGTTCCCAGCTAACCACGACCACCCTTCCATAGGACGGACTCAAGTCATGTCCACCACACTTTCCTCAGTTTGCTTAGTTATCTAATTACCTACCACATTATGTATGACATGCAAAAGCAGCTTCCTTAATTAATCAATTTAAACACAGGTTCCTTCACATAACTTAGGCACTAACACAAAAACAATGTCAAGCAAGCTCCTTTTTCAAACATCTGATCTTTATTTATCATAGTCCCGTAATACATCAAATATCATGCCCGAAGGCTATCCGAGCAATCTACAGGATTGCTACTCCAAGTTTCGCCCATAGACTAGTACACGGGCCTCGAGATCCCATCTCGAGTCACGTCGACCTCTTGTGCGGGATTCAGAGGCAAGGAATTTACAGCTAGAGCCTCCCTTGGCACCCAAGCGTCCTCCCGCTCCAAGCAGTACCCACGGAGAGACCTCTCGCGGCGGGTTAGGTCCATATACCCGGCGCGGCTAAAAACCCCCTTGGATAGGGCCAGGCAGACAGTCGGAGGTAACTGAACCTGCCTCTCTCTCTAGGCTTTCAACCTGAAGCATTAAGTGTTTTGCCTTGAATTAGTTCCTTGAGCAAGGAAATCCAAACAATGTACCTAAGTGCACAATCACGATCATTTCGGAGGCCGTTTGTATGACCAACTGCTAAGGTGTGATTCCTTCTTCCCGAATGCTCCCAGCATTCGATCCTGGATCGTTCGCGACTTGGCGAGATCCCAAGGGCCTGGCTAGCTAGGTTGCTTGTTTCCCCTTTATCTTCGGGTTAGGGTTTGTACCCTGCCGACCCTAATTATCCTTACCTTAGGTCTCTTGGTAAAAATAGGTCATGGACAACCCCGTTGTCCTTGGTTGGTCAACTTGTTGGTTATCTCCTAGATCCCTTGAAGTATCTATGTGATCTTTCCTTCGATCCCTAATTGACTAAGGATACTTTTGGTAATATAAGAATACCTGATCTTAACCCCCTTTTTCAATAGTACTCACATGCACTAATGTTTGCCCCTTTCTAACTCTTTCTTTGAGCTTGTCTAACTATGTTGATTAAGATAAGTATTGACTTTACTCAACAATTTCAAGGCCAATGTACAAAGCATGAATTCAAGCATTCTAATGCACATTAATTTCATGCAATCTTTCTATGCGTGCAATCTTGATATTACCCATGCATGCAATAGTTCCTTCATATGCATCTAGTATGGATGCGACAACCAAATCACTTGATTTCGCTAATCAATTCGAGAGAAAGACCCTTAAGATATGTCTACCCTTCCATGCACTTGTCTTTTCATGATCACGCAATTAAGGTATGAAAGAAACCCATGATAAATACTAGTCACAAGCAATAGTTTTGTACGACACATGCGAAGGTCCTTTCAATGCATGCGACTTAACATGTTGCTTGTTTATGTGAGAATCTTTCCCATGCATGTAGAAGTTTTCCTTGCATGTATCTAATATGACTGTGATACTTTATGCATTTCACTATCAATCTCAAGAGAAGACCCTAGGATATGCCATTTCCAAATCAATACACGATGGAGCATAATTAATATATTTGGGACATGAAGGTAATACTGAGTCATTCCATTAGTGCAGCTGACTTCCATGAAATCACCCCATGTTTGCAAATATTCATGCAACTCATGCACTAGAATTTTTATTAAATTCAAGAGAACCTTCTTAAACAATGCAATGAAACAACTTTTATGAGAGTGTCTAATGCAAAAATTCCCTATGAATTTATTCGATACGTATTTCATGAACTTTGTATATACGAGGTTACGTAATCATTTAACATATTGAGTTCATCGACAAGGAGTGCGGGATCATGGACCTGATTCTTGAAATCGAAACCCTATTAGCAACCACTCCTCTGCCTTGGGTAGAAACACCTGCACAGTTGCTAGTTGCGTGCCTCTTGGGTGCCATCTTTCGCGAAAATCTAGTGACCTTCGTGTGCGGGGATAGCTATAAGATGCGCAGGAATTTCCTGCAAATTGTCTAGGAGCTTTCTACCAATCCTCACGGCCTTTGCACTTGAATCGATGTGGTCACAGATTAAGGAAAATTTAAGCCGGGTCTTGCGGGTGAAACACCTCCTAAAGGAGATGCTTTAGAAGCTTCTTGGAAGCTTCCAAACTCCTTTCTCTTCTTTGACAAAAAAATCAGATGACGTCTTCTTCTTCTTCTTCTGTTCTTCTCCTTCTCTCTTTCCCTTCTTCTTCTCTTCTTCTCCTTCTCTCTCTCCCTCTTCTTCTTCTTCTTCTTCTTCTTCTTCTTCTTCTTCTCCTCTCTCTCTCTATCCTTCTTCTTCTTCTTCTCTTCTTCTCCTTCTCTCTCTCCCTCTTCTTCTTCTTCTTCTTCTTCTTCTTCTTCTCTTCTTCTCACTCACGGCCAAGGGGGGCAGCACCTGGTGCTGGAGACCACGGGGGGGGGGGGGGGGGGAGGGAGGGCTTCTTATAAGGTGGGGGAGGTGGTAAGGGAGGGAGACAATGCCACCCTCCATCTGGGGGGATACATGCCCCCCCCTTCACTCACTTCACTCCCTCTCTCTATCTCTCTCTCTCTCTCTCTCTCTCTCTCTCTCTCTCTCTCTCTCCGACGTGCTATCGGCAAGGAGAGAGAGAGAGGGAGTTAAAAAAAATTGTATTAAAATTAAAATTTTTAAGGGAGGGTATATTACATTTTCAATGCATAATCAAACATAGTCACCAACATTGAAACTCATGACTTGTCTTTTCTTATTAGCCTTTTTAATGTATGATTGTTGGGCTTTTTTAATCATATCTTTAACTTGATAAAAAATAGTAGCATGCAAATTGGCAATATCATTAGCAGCTTTAACTTTATTCGATAATGATGTGACAGGTGTAGACAATCTATGTCCATAAATGATTTCAAAATGTTCTTTATGAGTAGCTCCGTGTGGTGTATTATTATATGCAAGTTGCAGTAGATGCAATTGTGTGTCCCATGTTTGTGGTTTAATTGAAATTTTGTATGTATGCAAAAGATCTAGAATTGTACTATTTGTAGCTTTTGTTTGCCCATTGGTTTCAAATGGAATGCAAATGAAAAATTAATCTTAGTACCCAAATTAGCAAACAAAGTAGTCCAAAAATTAATACAAAATCTAGAATCACGATCAGAAATAATAACTTTTGGCAAACCATGATTAGTGAAAACAGTCTTCAAAAGCAATTGTGCAGCTGGAGATGTAGTTAATATTTTCTTGTATGGTAGAAAATATGCTTGTTTACTAAATTAATCTACTAAAGTCCAAATCATATCATGATTAGCTTGTATATTAGACAAACTAGTTATAAAATCCATTGAAATATGTTCCCATGGACGGTCAAGAATTGGTAAAGGCATTAACAAATCATTGCTTACCATGGTGTCACTTAACTCTTTGTCAAATTAAATATAGTGATTTTGTTCAGGGCACAATAGTAAATTCACATCCTATAGGTATTATTTTTCTTCTTAACTAATAGGATAGGTGTACCAAAAGGAGAACTACTGGGCCTAATGAGTCCTCGGTTCAACAGTTTCTCAACTTGTGTTTGGATTTCTTTTTGTTCAATCTGATTGTGTCTATAAGATGCTTTACATGGTGGTTGAGAACCTGGGATTAAATTTATTTTATGGTCTTCAAGACGTGTAAGTGGTAAACGAGGTGGTAAATCAGCATTAAAAAAAACTTTAAATTGTGAAAGAAATTGTGTATGTCTAGGATGCATCTTATTCTCCTTAGCTTCAATTTCATTCACCCATAGTAAATATGATTTACTACCTTTTCTTAATGCACGTTCAGCCTATGTGTGATTAAGCAGTGGAAAATTATCAACGGTGTGCAATCCACGTAATGTGATTTGGTTTTCATTAAAATGAATTTTCACGGAATGTGTGGAATAATCTATGTCAAGGTTATGTTTGTAATGCCAAGGCATTCCTAAAATAATATCACTAGCTTGCAAAGGCACAACTAAGAAATTTCTATGCTCAATATAATCACCAATTTTAATATCCAATTCATGCACTTCTTGTGTACCATTGTATCTAGTACCTAAGAATGCAGCCTTTATGTGATAATGAGTTGGAACAGTAGATAAATTCAATTCTTTTACCAACTTTGTGAAAATAAAATCATGCATGATTCCATCATCATGCAAAACAATCTTATCTTGACCATGCACAAAACATTTCATTGTTAATAACAAATGAGGATTTGAAATACCTGGTAAAGTATCTGAGGCATCACCGATATCATCATTATCTTCAATGAAGTCTGGCATATCTTCATGGTTCTCATCATTAATTTCTCCCAAGTGATTGATTTGAATAGCTTGCTTCCAACCCTTACCAACAACGTCTAGGCTGATGACACTTGTAGCAAACCATAAGCTTTTCTTTTGGAGACATTGTTGGTAAGGGTTGGAAGTTTGGGTATATTGGGATTTGGCTAGAGGGAAGGCTTAGGGTTTGAATTAGCAGTTGATGGTAAAGCAAGAGGTCGAGTCCAAGTTTTATGGAAAGAAGAAGGAGCAAAGTGATTCTGATTGGATTTTCAGGAGTTAGAATTGAATTGGTTTGTACCAAAGTTATCGTTAACCAAAAATTATTGTGGTTGCTTTTCTCGTCCACAAATTTTATCCTCTGCATCATGCACTAAAGAAATTGCATCCTCCAAAGTCTTTGGCTTGAACATATTCACTTCCATATAGAAGTGGCCAAGCAAACCAAACATGTACTTGCGCTTGTGGGTCACCTGAGGAACATCTTCAAGCATTCGAAGTTGAATTAAGGCACTCCAAAAATACTCTGTGTATTGCGGGATGAATTCATGATCTCTTTGTTGCAGGAGATTCCATTGTTTGATGGCTATCTCATGGAATTGAGGCAGAAGAAAATTATAAAAGAATTTCTTTTGAAAGGCTTTAGGGACAATCAACACTCTTGTGCACAACATTCCACCATAATGATACTCTGTCTGCTAGATGGTTAGTGATGCGTTTAAGTTTATCTTTTTCAGCATATTGCTCTTAATGAAAATAGTTGTGAAATTGACTAATAAAAGAAAGAATAATTTACATTTTCTTTTACTAATCTTGGCCTCTTTTTCCTAAGAGCTATGCATCGAGCATTGCATCAATAGTACGTCAAATGGCATCTTTAGGTTGCACTCCGTCTTGCTTGACAGTGGATTGTTGAAGTGCAACCAATTGTTCTTGCAAGTTTTGACATTCTCTTCACTCTTCTTGAAGCTGTATCATGATTAGATCCAATTTCTGTTCCATAGTCAATTTTGGCAAATTTCCTTTACCCATAAAATCATCCATGTTATGATCCAACATCCTATATTTGATTGAAGATTCATTGCTCATCCTCTAGTCACGTGTGAATAAGATCACCATGAACTTGCTTTATTTATTAGTATACTTTTACTTTTACGATCTTGCTTTTCTCGAGTACAACAATTGAAAATAGTCTTCTTCTGAGAAAAATAGTCTTCTGCATAGACTGCATGTGACAGCTTACTTGATATAAATTCGTTCAGCCAAGTTGCACGTGGGAACAAGGGCTTACTGAAGCTTTAGAACCGATTTGGGAGTACCACAATATGAACACCTGCTATCTAATATATTAGAAGTTAAGCCTTAAGATTAAGTTAAGCTTAATAGCTTAAAGCATTTAAAAATCTTATATGATTTGAAATGATCCGTGCAGGATGACGGCATGTCTTTGATCGAATCGACATCAGCGAGTACATACTCCCGCCACGATTCGTCAAGTTGGAGAGGCTTGTGCCTCTTTTAAGCTTATCAAGCTCATATTAACTCAAACTTTATAAACTCTTTTTTATTACTTCTTTTCTTGAGTGGTCCTCCCCTTGCTGTGAGAGATCCTTCACAATCAGAGGGTACAGTAGGGGGTTCTTCACCGCCAAGAACATGCTTGTGTTGTCAGTTCACAGCCTGTAGAGCCCGTTCATTCCAAGAGCTTCACCTTCGTGTGAGATGGCAAGCGATTGGAAGCTCTTGATCTCAACTTTGCTCCGATACCACTGGTGCACAGATCCGATCTTGTACATGTACATAGTGAATGCTGGAAGGTCCCCAAGGACAAAGAACTCTACAAACCTTCATAATTTCAAGTACAAAGCAAAAGCAGATTTGTACGACATGAGACAAAAGAAAAAAACTGGATACAATCTCTCCCCATGCCTTGTGTGAGCGCTTCACAAGGCATGTATTTATAGATTTATTTATCTTCAAGCTAAAAAATAGCCCACTTTACAAATAACATGCTTTTGCTTTTGTGTTTGCATTTGCCCAAATATAAAGTAAGGCGTTTGGGCATCCAAAAGTTGGACTGTGCCCAAATACAAATATCAAATAATAAAGTATTTAACTGAAAGACTATGCGTATGCAAGATAATAAATGTTTTGTTAAGTGCTTTAATAAATAAGTGCACTTAAATAAATATTGGTGCCACGCCTTTAGTGATAAGGTGTGTGCCCATCAAAAATAGTAATTCTTTTAGGCATTTAGATTCATGCCATCATCCGATGCTACCCAATGCCACAGCCGCCTGCTCTACACATCAATTGAAGCATTCACAATTGTTAGAAAATAATTAAATAAAACCCAACAAAAGTGAATACCTAGCTGTCTTAAGCTACAAAATAATTAAATAGGTTGGAACTCTATCCTAACCTTAATTTCATTCGAGTGCGCACTCTAAACTCGTAAATGTTCATTAATTTAATTTGTATTTTATAGAATCACCTGCTTTGGAATCACCCACATTCACATTAAATTAATTTGATGCCCAAAAAGGACAGCATCTCCGTTAGCTTCTCGCACAAGGAATCCACCTTGTGTACGAGCCTCAGCAATGAATAGTTTTACGCAATCCATCGTGAAATATGCCTCTTGGCATCACTAACATATACCAAGTCTATCTCACATGCAAGTACCTTCTCTCTCAAAAAGTGGTAATGCACCTCAATGTGTTTTGTCCTAGCATGGAACATTGGGTTCATAGTTATATACTGCTCATGTTGTCACAGTAAATGAAAACATGACCATCGCGTTGCACATCTAAATCACCCAACAACTTTTACAGCCATACCACCTCAAATGGTGCCATAGTAGCAACTCTATACTTAGCCTCTATCGCAATGCCATATGCTACTCTATATAGGACAAGAAGAGATATTTATCGATTTGAAATAACATAATGGGTTTGTATTAGAAGTTAAAAATATTAACAGAGAATGTAAGAGACATTTTTCCTTAAAAGAAGTAATATGTATGCTTTACAATGCTTAGAACATTCAAGCTTGATGTTGTTGGACTAACAAGGTTAAGGTGTGGATGAAGATCACTTTGATGTGAGTCGATTGTCAAGAAGTAATATGTGTGATTTACAATTGTTAGAAAATTCAAGCTTGATGTTGTTGGACTATACAAGGTTAATGTGTGGATGAAGATCACTTTGATGTGAGTCAAATACATGGCTTCACTTATCTTGGAGGAGCATGAGGTAAGTGAGAAGAAGGGGTGCAACATCCCTCTTAATCAAGGATGATATCTTAAGTCCTCTGTACACTTGTCATAATTTCATTGGAAAGTTGGAACTTTATAATCAACAATGATGATAAGTCACATGGAAGTATTTGTATGATTCATGTGAGAGAGTTGCATTTGAAAACTTAGTGGTAAAATTTGGATTGATTAAATGATCTATTGGTCTTGTAAGAGCTCATTTATTTGCATTTTCCTAGCACAATTGGCATAACGACTCTTCTGGGAGAGGGGTACGGTTGGATTGTGTCCATGTCATTTATGACATTTGGTGTGTTGACTCAAGTAGTCACCACAAATTTTTAGGTGATCTCATTCAAGTTCAACATGCTTATATTTTTGAATGCCTCAAGATGAAACATAAGGCCACTTGTGAAATCCTAGGGGATTCTCACACCAAGTTTTATATTGACTCCCTAAGTTCCATGAAAAAATAGAAAAGAATTGTCTTGGTGGAGGATCCTAATGGTGTCCTACATGATGCAAACAAGGAAATTGTTGCGGTATTCATGGGCCACTTAGCTCCTATTGTTGGTTAAGAAAGTGTACTAATTCTTAAAGTATGATGATAGGCTTGTTGAATTCAAATTTAAGCTCTTGCTACCCAAGTTTCTACATCATTATAGTATGGCTTTATCAATGGCCAAAAAATCCATGATGCCATATTGACCCTCAAGCTACTATTGATGGGAGAAAATTTTCATTGGTAAACATGGATTTTGACAAGAATTACGATTGATGAGCTAGCATTTCATCTTGGGATTGGTAAACTTGATGGGATTTGGTCACTACTTTAGCTAGGTGATCTCCACCTTATTTCATAATGCTTCATCTAGGATCTCTTTCAATGGTATTCTCACTCACAATTTTGAGATTAAGAGGTCCATAAGGCAAGGTTGTCCCATTGCTCCACTACACTTTACCCTAGCTACCAAGCCATTGATAAGAAGATTTTGGGTAGAAGCATTAGATGCCTTAGTCTTCTAGATACAAAGGTTTTGGGTAGAAGCCATTGATAAGAAGGCTTTGGATAGAAGCATTAGATGTCTTAGTCTTCTAGATGGCCAATGATTTTTCTAAAAGTTTTTCATGGATGACAAACGATGACTTTGGCTCTTTTGGGCTCGAGCATTAGTATGTTAAAATAGAGGAATGGGTATGAAACTAGCCTATTGGATGTACACATGTCCCAACCATATTTGAACTTTAGGGGTAGCTAGTTCCTTCTTAACCATTTTTGGAACATCTATATTTTCAATAGATTTACCTCTTGATACTACAAAGCTTTTTGAAAAAAAGGAGTGCTTTTGGGGACTTGGATACATGTGATTCTTCAATTTTCAAGAATGACTCTTTACACTATTTAGAAAACCATCCTTTTTTTGGGAAGTTTATGAGCGAACAATAATTTCGGAATCATTCATAATGTCATCATGAGGATAGACCCATGACACAATCAAAATGGCCATATTTTTAACAATACCTTTAGGTAGTAGTTGAATGGAGACTTAATATTTGTCAATATCACTCTCATAGAGCCTCCTTGGCTAGAGGATTCACCCTTCAATTGCTAGTTGGTGTGGGTATTACTTTGAAGTAAAGATTTGATCAAATCACATGTAACCAAAATGTTCTTATGCATTGCAAGGCTAGCAAACATATCAAGATGAGAAGTAACAATGTTTCCTTGAAAACTTAGGAGGGATGGAAAAGGAAATTCACTCATTAGGATAGACCCCTTTGATGTCAATGACACTCATTAGGATAGACCCATTTGATGTCAATGACATTTTTCATATTTTAACTATATCTTTAAGTAGTAGTTGAGTCGAGAGTTGCTATTTGTTAAATTGCACTCTCATAGAGCCGCATTGGCTAGAGGATTGCATGGTCCTTCAATTGCCACATGGTTGGGGTATTACTCTAAAGCAAAGATTTGATTGAATCAAATGTAACCAAGAGGTTCTTATGCATTGCAAGGCTAGCAAACATATCAAGATGAGAAGTAATGATGTTTCCTTGAAAACTTCGTTAAATATGACACACATGCACACATGTGCATGTGTGCACACACTCATATCACTATAGCATGAGTTGCATTTCTTTTTTGACCTCATGTGGCACATATATACACACATACACATGTGAATGTATGTAAACACACATGTTTGACTATAACAACCTATGTATTAACTAGCATTCCTTGTGCGCTTTGTGGCAAGGATGAGAGGTGCCTCCTCCAACAAACTCAAAGGAGTCTGCTTAGTAGTCGGCTGAAATTCATATCCATGCACATCACCATTCCGTCTCCCCATGGGAATCCTTGGACTTTGTTGAATATGGGAATCTCAGTTCTACTTCACAGGGAAGCGTGGATAAGTCGCCCCTAACACCAATCTAACACCCACCTAAGAAAGATCACTTTGTAATCAATCAAAGGCATGAGTGAGGTTAACACCGCACTTGGTTCAAAGAGAGTGAGAGATGGGGGAGAGTGTGACTCGATATCCCTACACATAAAGTAAAATCTCAACTCCATCCCCCTAAAATGGTGTTAAAACTGGTAACTAATCCTTTTAGTATTTGGAGGGTCACAATTTAATCAGCTCTATCTAGTGTTGGGAAAGTTACCCGACTTATCAGGTTCCACCCAGCCATAGGCGTCCAATCGTTAGGATCGAAGCCTCCCACTTTCCTCGATGGGTTTTCTTAGTTTTCTAATTAGCAAACATAAAAATTATATTCCTTTTATTACTCGTTAAACTGGGTTCGTTAAACTCAATCTTTAGCACATAACAAACAATTCGGAACATCACATACTCTATTTCATAATAACATCTAGAATCATCACTCTGCAAACTGGTACAAAATCGTCTTTCCACAAAAAGACACTGTCTAGCCTAAGATAGGACCTTCCGATCCCTCAAGATTGGAAGGGCTACATGTGATTGCACTCCATCCACAATCAACAGGGAATTTACTGGCTTAGAGCCCCTCTACGCTTCCCTGAGCCTCCGGAGCCATCCTACATAATAGGAGCACTTACCACTCCACCCTTTTCCCTATTAGGTGCTCAAGTGATCAAAAATCAAAAGTATCTACATCCCTCGGGAGCATAGGACCCCCACCCATAGGTGAGTTTTTTCACACTCTGCAGAGTGTTAGGGAGCATTGGGTTGGGGATCCCAATGTCCCAAACCACCATAATCCACAATTCATCCGACTGTGCAAGCCTGGAATCATTAGAACCATAACTCATCATTCACAAATCCAAAATCAGTCATAACCATAAAACATTTTTAGCACAATCGTCAATGTATGTGATGCATAGAATCTATCCCTTTCATCAATTTTTGTGTTCCTTCATAAAAAGCATTTGATAATACTAACATGCTTTAACAAATTTAAGTAAGTTCTAACTAATCGTGATCCTTTTCTTATGTACTAACCTAATTATCTCCATTCAGCCATCCATCATGATTACTATTTGTGGTTGTAACCTCAGTTTGTTGTGGAATAACCCGTCCTTCAAATTGAATGGATTTGAGGTTAACTTCCGCTTGCATTTCAGCAGGTGAGACTACTTCATCACATTGGGGAGTTCTCTGAGCGTGACCTCGCTCAGCATCTCGATGTCTCTTGGGAGCCATGAAAGAAGTTGATGGATTCAAGCACTACTTTCATGTAGGTGTGGAAAGAGAGAGAGAGAGAGAGAGAGAGAGAGAGAGAGGCTTGACTACTTGCAGCAGCAGAGCTTCGTCGCATAAAAAATAGAGAGTCTTCTGCATAGATCATTGTGTGTGTGTGTGTGTGTGTGTGTGTGCATTGATGTGTCTATCGTGACATTTTACCCCTGTTTATATAGTAACCACGGAGGGGGGGATAAAAAGAGGACATTTACTTTGTAGCATTTTTTTATGACATCATCAATTATAAAGAGGGAACACTTTCTTTTAGCACTTTTTACGATGTCATTAATGACGTCAGGGAGGGACTCCATTTTCGCAGTGCAAGGATATCAATTTAACGAATATATGGGTGAGCACCACACGTCTTGTCATCGGGCGGTATCACTCCAAGGCTCATAACCAAGGCGGCGACCAAGGCATAGACCTTGGCATCTTGGCCTTGGCATACTTGGCAATGGGTTATGAAGGCTTCGTTGGCGCCGTTGGTGCACGTGAGAAGCTCCCACTAGCTTGTCGAAAAATCTTCCTAGGAGGTCACTCATCCGAGTACTGTTGTCACCCAAGTGCACTTAGCTGCCAAGTGACTATCCACTAGGCTAGTTCTTTTTGTTGTTCTATACTACAAACATAGTCTTAATAAGATAGTCTTGGGAGGGTCTCCCAAGTCTTTCTTCCGTGAGCTGGCATATAATACCTCATTAATAATAACAATGATCTTTATAATGAGAGTCAATTTCATAATTACAGTTACTTTTTAAAAATGTGCAACATAAATCAATTTTCTTTGGAATGTATGCACATTAAAATAAACTAAGTAATGGGGACATTACATAGGAACACTAGGCCACTTTGCGGTAGTCTTGTGAGGGAAGTGAAGTTGCCACACTACCGCATGACATGTTCAATTCCCTCACTTCTTCCCCAGTACACATTATATTGTCTCTCTAACATTTTTATTGTCTCTCTCTCTCTCTCTCCAAATTCTGTCTTTCAATATTTTTTCTCTTTCCATCTCAATTTTTTTTTCTCTCTCTCTCTCTCTCTATTTTTTCTATATTTCTCTCTCTCAAATCTCTCTCTTTCTCTCTCTCTCTCTCTCTCTCTCATTTTTTATATTTTTCTCTTTTCATTTACACACACATTTTTCACTCTCTATTTTTTCTTTCTCTCTCTCTCTCTCTCTCCATTCTCTTTCTCTTTAGATTAATTAATATTAAAAATGTTTTATTGAAAATTTTATTAAAAAGCTTAAATTTAAAACACATCTCTCTCTCTAAATTTTCTTCTCTCTCTCTCTCTCTATCTCTGTCTCTTTGTCTCTGTCTCTGTCTCTCTCTCTCTCTCTCTCTCTCTCCCCCCCATTCCCCATCTCTCAAAAATTTTATTTTCTCTTTTTCTCTCTCTAGATTTTTTCTTCTCTTCATTCTCTCTCCTTCCCTCTCTATAGATTTTTTAATCTTCTCTCTCTCTCTCTAAATGTTTTTCCTCTAAAACTCTCTCTCTCTCTCTCTCTCTTTGTGTTTTTTCTTCTCTTTAAATTAATTAATTAATTAATATTTAACTAAAACATTTAAAAATGTTAAAAAACATGTTTGTCTTTGTCTGTTTGTTTATCTCGTTCTCTCTTTCTTCTCTTTCTCTCTCCAAAATTTTTCATCTCTATTAACTAATTAATTAAAAACATATTAAAAATTTTAACTCAAAAAAAAATCTCTCTCTCTCTCTCTCTCTCATATTCATTCTCTATGTGTATGTGTGTGTGTGTCTATATTTTCACTCACTCACTCAGTCACTCACTCACTCACTCACATACACACACACACACACACACTCTCTCTCTCTCTCTCTCTCTCTCTCTCTCTCTCTCTCTCTCTCTCTCTCTCTCTCGCGACAAAAGTGGGTATTTATGACCTTGATATGTGACTTTTTATGGAAAATTTTGAATTTAGATTTGGAATCCATGGCAAATTTTGGATACACATAAAGTGTCATTCTTGCCATTGCTATCACCATCTATTGTTGCTATATCATTATTCGCCATTGCCACCGTTCTTGCCATCGCTTTGTTGGTGCTATTGCTTTTGCCACCTCTATTGGCATTGTCATTTCTATTGATAACATCATATTTCTATGAGAGAGAGAGAGAGAGAGAGAGAGAGAGAGAGAGAGAGAGAGAGAGAGAGAGAGAGATTCTCTCTTGACAAACATGGGCAATTATGACTGTGATATGTGGGTTTTTGGGGGAACTTTTGAGTTTAGGTTTGGAATCCATGGCTAAGTTCAAAATACTTCTAGTAGTTTGAAATAATCACTTTTTATAGTATACACATATATACACAACACACACACACATACATCTACTAAAATATACAAAACTAATCAATAGTTCAAAATACACACTTTTTATAGTACACACATATATACACAACACATACTTACATCTAATAAAATATACAAAACTAATCAATAGTACTCTTATCCTTAATATAATTTTATAAACTACACCTCAAAATACCCAATGTACATCGTACATAGCAATGGTTTTCTTTGCCTATTCAAATGCACACTCATGTATACTTTCCTTGACAATGAGCTATGTGATAATCTCAATACTAATAGTAGTAGTTTTCTTGGGCATTATTATTGCTTTGGATACATGAACATAGCCTGTAAGTTTAGCTACATTCTTACTTGACTATGATAATGCTACGTATTGGCATATACTTGTAGATACTACACAAACCTTTTAGCCTTCAGTGTTTATTATCTCTCCCCTTCTCTAACACATGCAAGACATACGTTTTATATTTACTTTGATAGATTTAGTACTAGACCTCACTTTCACCATTATATATGCTCTTGATTCTTAGGTTCAAAACACTCAATTACACATGCACACTCAATTATATGTACACATTTGAATGCATGCACATTAGTTACATATGTTAAATAAAGATCAATAAATCATGCACATGCACTTATCTTCACATGCACATTCATGGATACAATGACTCTTTTAGTTGCCCCCCCTGTCAAGATTGTGGGAGAGAAGGAAGGAGTCTCACTTGTAGCTTTCTTGCTTGCACAAATGGGGGAATACACACAAGGGTGGAGGATGAAAACAGTTTTCATCTTCTTAGTTGTGTAAGCCAAAAGAACTCTCATACAAAGAAATAGAAGAACCCTATATATGGGTCTCAAACCAAACTCAACTAACTAAGGTGGCATACTAACTGAGCCACGAACTAGAGTAGATAAGGATAGCTGTCATGTAGCTATTATTCATGGGCGGTGTACCAACCGCGTCTGCAACTGACAAGTCGGTGACATAAATATACAACGGTCACCCTGGCGTATCACGAGTGGAGCTCGATATCTCAACACTCCCCCTCGAGCTCAATCCTAATTCCTGCACACCAAGCAGGTCTCTGAACTTGCGCAGCTTCTCTGCGCCCAATGCCTTCGTGAATATATCAGCTATCTGATCCTCTGTGCTGACATAAACTAGATCAATAAGACCTAGTAAAACCCTCTCTCGCACATAGTGATAATGCACCTCAATGTGCTTTGTTCTAGCATGATAGACTGGGTTATTTGCCAAGTTTATACTACTCATGTTGTCACAATAAATGACAACTGGCCCATCTGTAGACTGATGCATATCATAAAGTAGCTTATGCAACCAAGCTACCTCACATGCAGCCATTGCTGCACCCCTGTACTCAGCCTCTGTGCTCGACAAGGCAACTGTAGGCTGTTTCTTGCTGCTCCAAGTGACTGCAGCACTCCCAAAAGAGTACACATACCCACTGGTAGATCGTCTATCAGAAATACTACCAGGCCAATCAGCATCAGTGTATCCATGCAACTGTATCTAAACCCCAGTCTCATAAAATAGTCCATACTGCAATGTGGACTTCACATACCTGAGTATGCGTCTAGCCGCATCCAAATGTGGTTTCCTTAGAGCCTGCATAAGCTGACTTACCAATCCAACAGCATAGCTCAAATCTGGCCTGGTAATAGTCATATAAATCAAACTTCCTACTATGCGTCTGTACATAGTAGGGTCTTCTAGAAGCCCACCTGCATCTGTGCTCAGCTTCACATTCTGCTCCAAAGGAACTGAAATAGGCTTACAGCCTGTCATCCCATATTTGGACAGCATGTCCAATCCATACTGCCTCTGCAAGAGCTGTATCCCACTTGGTGATCTAATCACCTCAATGCCCAAGAAATAACGCAGCTCTCCCAAATCCTTCATCTTAAACTTCTGCTTCAATAGCATTTTCACATGAAGGATATCTTCATCAGTGTGACCTGTCATAATCAAATCATCAACATAAATGACAAGTAGCATAATACCTTTCTCTGTTTTTCTCACATAAAGTGAGAAATCTGCCTTGGAAATCTGAAAGCCAATAGTGACAAGATACTGTCCTATCTTGTCAGACCATGCTCTAGGTGCTTGCTTCAAGCCATACAAGGCTTTCTTCAACCTGCAAACAAACTCAGGATGAACAGCATGCACATAACCTGGTGGCTGCTCCATATAGACCTCTTCTTGCAAATCACCATGCAAGAAGGCATTCTTTACATCCACTTGATGTAAAGACCATCCCTTTGATGCAACCATAGCAATGACTGCTCTTACGGTTGCCATCCTTGCAACCGGACTGAATGTTTCTTCATAGTCAATGCCATATGTTTGTGCATACCCCTTGACTACTAATCTTGCCTTGTATCTGTTCACAGAACCATCTGCATTGTGCTTCACCTTATAAACCCACTTACAACCAATTGCATTCTTACCTTTAGGCAAAGGTACTAACTCCCATGTAGCATTTGCTTCCAAGGCATCCATTTCTTCATCCATGGCTTTCTCCCATTTTTCTTTTCCCATGGCTTGCTCAAAAGAAGTGGGTTCTGGTTCCTGTATCACTTTGACCATATATGCATAGTGAATGGCTGTAAATCCATCATATTTCAGTCTATACACAGGATACCTAGCTCTCGTAGACCTGCGCAAAGTAGGTTCACTCCCAGGTGCTCTCAAAACATCCCTGGTCTTCCTTACTCCAGGTGTAACAATAGAAGGAATACCCAACTCATCATCAATACTCTGTTCTGAGCCACTGGATTCACCATCCACATAAGAGTGACCTGCATTCATATCAAACATGGGCTGATCAACCTTCTCTTTTCCTTTTCGTGATACCTGCATACCACTATCTGCATTACTTTGAGAAGATTCTCCTGATCTCAATCTGCCTGTCCATGGCGAAGAATGTGAACCATTGCTAGAGGATGCTCCAGATCCACTAATATTTTGTGACTACTGCTGTGAATTCTGTGCAGCATTACCATTTTGTGCATCTACATCATCAATCACATTTACTGGTTTATACCAGCTACTCATCTCATCAAAACCAACATCTCTGCTCACTATAAACTTACGAGTAGAAGGGTTATAGCATCTATACCCTTTTTGCTGCAGAGAGTAACCAATAAAGATACACTTCTCAGCTTTTGGATCCAATTTGGATCTCAACTCATCTGGCACATGTACATAGGCAATGCAACCAAAAATTTTCAAATGAGAAATATCTGGTTTCCTACCAGTATACCTCTCCTCTGGAGTCATTCCATGTATTGCTGCAGTGGGAGTCCTGTTCATTATGTAGACTGCTGTAGCAACTGCTTCAGCCCAATAAAAATCTGGCAAGTCTTTTTCATTGAGCATGGCACGAGATACCTCTCCAATATGCCTGTTTTTCCTTTCTGCAATTCCATTTTGTTGTGGGGTATGACTGCATGAATATTGCTGCTTTATGCCATGCTCCTGCAGGAACCTTGCAAACTCATTTGAGAGGTACTCTCCCCCTCCATCTGACCTTAGGCATTTTATCTGCATGCCTGTTTCTTTTTCAACCATAGCTTTAAGAGTTTTGAAGTGCCCAAAAACTTCACTTTTCTTTTTCATAAAATACACCCAAACTTTTCTGCTATAGTCATCAATAAAAGTGACAAAATAATGACAGCCTCCAAGAGATGCAGCTTTAGTAGTCCACACATTAGAGTGGATTAATTCCAATGGCTTCTCACTCTCTTGAACATGTCTAGGAAATGGTTTCCTTGCCTGTTTTCCAAACTGACAGGCTTCACATACCTTATGCATTTCTGCAACCTTGAATTTGGGCAATCCTGCAACAATATTTTGGGCCTGCATTGATTTAAGTCGCTGTACATTAACATGACCAATGTGTTTATGCCAGATATCAATATCTGCAACTACACCGGTCCCATGTGCAAACATTGCTGCACTCAATTCAGACATGTCTGCATCCAACGTAAACATTCTGCCCTTCTTATTTCCTTTTGCTATCAAGCGACCTTTATTTTTCATATCCTCAACAAAGCATCCATGAGGATTAAATCTGACCTGCAAGCCCTGCTCAACCATTTGACCAACAGAAACCAGATTCTTGGTTATATTGGGGACATGAAATACATCGGACATGTATTTCTTTTTCCCATCCTGCATAGACAAAAGAATTTTTCCAATCTGCACAATAGGATGTGCAGTATCATCACCAGTCTCCACAAATCCTGGTTTTTCCATTTTCCTTGCATCCTCCATCCATTCTGCATGACCTGTCATGTGGTTTGATGCACCTGAGTCAACATACCATACATCATTGCTTTCTTCTGCACTTGTCACAGAATTGTTCATGTGCTGCACCATAAACAAATGCTCATTTCTGTCATCACCCTGTCTACTAGAAGATGCATAATTCCTTTGTTGCAATTTTCCATTCATGATATCATTCTGCTTTTTATAGCAGTCTTTAGCCATATGACCCATTTTACCACAGTAGTAGCATTCAACATTACTGTTTGCATTTTGGCCTCTTTGCCATCCACCACGACCTCTTTGGCTCCCCCTGCCTCTAGAGTTACCACGTCCTCCTCCATAGGACTGGTTTTCTTGAGTTTGCTGCATATTCTGATTTCTACCACGGCCTCCAAATCGGCCTCCTCTACCTCTGCCTCTACCTCTTCCAGCATTTGAGTAGAAGACAGCTTCTTTTGAAGTTCCTCCTGAAGAAGATGCACCACCATTTCTTTGCTCCTCAGAAATTAGAAGAGCAATCAGCTCCTCAAAATCAGGAAATCTTTCACGAACTGAAATGGATGTCCGAAACTATGCATAATCCTTTCCTAGACCATTCAAGGTCACAGAAACTAAATCATCATCTTCCACTGGCGACCCAATGGAAGCAAGTGCATCTGCAATCTTCTTCACCTTCATGTGGTAGTCATTGATGCTCATATTTTCTCTTTGCACATTATGCAACTCTTGCTTGAGCTGCATTTTCCTGGCTTGCGTATTTGTGCTATACATTTTTGACAAAGTATCCCATGCCTCCTTTGGCGTACTTGCATCCTGAATATGCATAATCATAGAGTCTGAAATGCTGATAGACAGCCAATACATAACTTTCCTGGCTCTCTCATGCCATGCTTTAAATGCCTGCATTTGCTGTTGATTGGGAACATCAGGAAGAACTGGTTCTTCTTCATTTCCTACAACAAATTCCCAATATCCTTTTCCCATAAGAAAATTCGTCATTCTAAACTTCCATGCTTGGAAATTTTTCTTGTCAAGCTTTTCAGTGACAATCTGTGAAAGAGAATCAGACGCCATTACAAAACACTGCAAAAAATTCTATCACTGCAAAAAACACAGCTTCACCCTCACAAGGGCAAATCTGCAAAACTGACTCAAGTGGTATTTGACCACACAGTCACTTCCTAGTGACGATTTTGCATAAATAGGAACCAAGGATGATTCTGTAACTCCCAATGTCTCTGCACATAAGCATACGATGCAATTTCTGTGGTAACTTTTCACCGACCTGTAGAACAGTGGTCGCACAGCATAAAACTGGGCCTTTTCCTGAGTGCGTGCAGAAAACTTCCGCCTCCAAAACAGGCCCCGAAATGGCCTCAAATAAAAAAAACAGGGTTGCCAAGGGCTAAAGCCCTTGCCCCCAGCATATACTGCCCTCTTGCTTCACCGCAAAGGGCGTCTCAACCTGAGACAATGCACTCTTGCAATTTCCGGCTGTGCTACCTGCAGAGATCTGTTCCCAAAACAGAAAATGAAAGCAACACTACTCCTCTTACCAGAACACCGCGATCTTGGCTTGCTTTCTTGAGCTCCTTACCACGAACAAGGCTCTGATACCATGTCAAGATTGTGGGAGAGAAGGAAGGAGTCTCACTTGTAGCTTTCTTGCTTGCACAAATGGGGGAATACACACAAGGGTGGAGGCTGAAAACAGTTTTCCTCTTCTTAGTTGTGTAAGCCAAAAGAACTCTCATACAAAGAAATAGAAGAACCCTATATATGGGTCTCAAACCAAACTCAACTAACTAAGATGGCATACTAACTGAGCCACGAACTAGAGTAGATAAGGATAGCTATCATGTAGCTATTATTCATGGGCGGTGTACCAACCGCGTCTGCAACAACTGACAAGTCGGTGACATAAATATACAACGGTCACCCTGGCGTATCACGAGTGGAGCTCGATATCTCAACACCCCCCCTCGGCCCCACACACACACACACACACATTTTACTGCTTGGCCTTATGAGATGTTGCCACATATGAGATGGACCAAGAGACACACACAAACACATATGTACACTCGTACAAACACATTGCCGGATATTTTGCATCCTTTCCTACGTTACGCGCACACTCACACATCAAATTTATACTTGCTTCTCCTCTATACACTTGTCCATATGAATTGGAGAGACACATATATACACACAAGGCATGTGCACACCACGCACACACAAACGTACACATACATACATTTACTAGTTATGCATGATCCTCCTATCCACACTTACACATATGACTCACATACACACAAATATAAATACATACACAATTTTTCTATTGCTTAACCTTATGAACAATATACAAACTCATACAAACTCGTGTTGCTTATGTTATGAACATATACAAGAAAGAGGAAGTTGTTCAAACACATGAACTAACCAATTGGTTGCACATAATGCATGAGTAAATACATAGATATGTATGCACAATCTCAAACTAGTTTCCTACTAGAACACATCTTTGTTGCTTGAATGTATATGGGACCATTGCTAGATGTACATGCACTAACCCTTACCCCTTGTGATATAGTGGTCGAGGCTAGAGAAACACAATAGTAGAATGCGTGGTCTCGACTCTTCCCAATATACTAAGAAATTAAAGAACATAGATGATGACCAAGGTAGCTAGCACATGGAGCTATAGGGTGGATAATGATTTGGTAAACTTGGTGCACCTAGTTTGAGTTGTATGCTTCATACTGATCTTTTTGTTCAGAGGATGCTCCAAAAGTTAAGACCCCTAGCCAATATATTCAGAGGCACATGGGTTGTCATTAGGGATAGTCGAGGGAATCATGCAACATGGTGCTACATTTTAGGGTAACATGTGACCAACTCATTTCCTGGCTCCGAAATGACGAGTAATCTTACTATAAATTAGGAACACAATCGAACGAGCATATTGCAAGGAGGAGCATCCGCACAAAAATATAATGAAGCTAAGCATCGATGGCGGTGAGAATCTCCTCCATCTACTCGAGCCGAGCCTCCAGGCTTGCTACAATGCGATCATATATTATTATCGATATTTCTTCATTCCTCATTACTATTATCGTGCATCAGCACACTGTCAACTTATATTATCGGCGCATTCATGAACGGGCTTGATCATTGCAAGGAACCGATCATGCGTAATGACTACAACGTTATCCGCCTCTGGAGTTGGAATTTGACCCACCGCTATGCGGCCTCCTTGCGTGTCTAGCATCTATCGCGCGCACAAGGAACTTTCAATCGATCCCCATATAGGAAAAAAAGAGAATTCCCCATGGAATTCCCTAGGTGAAAATACATATAAGTGGGGAAAGTGAAAACTAGGGAAAATGGGACATTTCCTAGTGAGAATAAGTAGGGAATCACATAAGACCTTTCCTATGTAGGAAATATTTCCTATATAGGAAAATACAAAATTTTCTATGTAGGGAATAATTCCTATATAGGAAATATTCCATATATAGGAAAAAAATTCTAGAGGTGATTCCCTAGGTACTCTCACTAGGAAATCTCTCATTTTCCCTATTTTTTACATTCCCTACTTATATGTACTTTCAACTAGGGAATTCCGTGGGAATTCTCTTTTTTCCTTATCACTTTATCTACTTTGCCCTTACTCTTAGACATGCTAATATCAAACAAGAAATTACACAATAAATTTTTAACTAGAAAATTATATAGAGAATGTCATCATTTCTAAGTAAGGATCAATAACATACATCTAATGATCAAAATAGATTAAACAAATTAAGACATCAACATCTACTTCTAGCAACCAAAAGAAAAATGAAAATACTTTTAAAGGAGCATAGAACTAAAAACTAATTAAGCAACATGTGTGTCTTGATTGTTTTATCCCTTAAATCTCCAATATGTTGCAAAGTAATAAATGTTTGAGTAATCCCTCAAATCTCCAATATGTTGAAAAGCAATAAATTCTTAACTCAAAGTAGAAGTTATGCTAAAACTTCCACATCATCTAGACTAAGCACATTGCTATTTTTGTTTAGTACAACTTTGGCATTTCCTAGTAGCCAATAAATAATCTCCTTAATCATATCATCACTTGTTGGCTTCTTTGTATCCTTAATCAAGACTCGAAAGCTAGCTTCAATCTTTTTGAGATTCATGTATGTACTCTTTAAAGAAAAGTACATATCATGAATTGTAGGCACACCAACATACTTGAAAAGTATGGTTTCCATGTTCTCTTTTGTCATATTAACCTGCATTGAATAACAAAAAGAGAATAAGTAACTTATTATACTATGTATAGATAATTAAATGACACAAATTATAATATAAAAAGCCATAAATTTAACTACATGACTATTATATATTTATATATATATATATATATAAACTATAAAGCTACCATTTAAGCATCATTTGAAATGTTAATCTCAATGCCTTGGTTTGGAAGATCTTTAAATTCCTAATTCAAATAAAATAAAAAGATTAGATTATGCTTTTCATGTATGACATAAACAAAAATATAAACATTTACATCTAGCACCTTTGGTTCTTTTTCGTTGATATTGGTACCTCGTTTCATGCTCCTTTGTTGCAAAAGATCCTTCATCTTCTCACTTGGCTAGTCAACACGTAAAATAAATAGTTATGTAATAAATCATATCTTTAGTTATTCACTAAACTATGACGCTATTGTTCTCTCACAAACATATATCAAATACCTTCCTCTTTCTTTGACTTTTTTGAGATGTTTCATTAATGTCATCATCTGGATTAGCCTACATTCAAAACTAAAATTAGTAATCACATTAAAAACATTTATATAGAAAAAAAAGTTACATACCTTATCATTGCTTGAACTATGGATACTTTGTTCCAGAGTTTCTTGACATTTAGTTGAGTACACTATTTTGTCTAAACCATGTGACAATAACTTTGAAAAGCTGGCACAATTTTCCATATTAAGTGTCTCATCTTCATTTTCAACATCCTACATTTTAAGCATGTAAAGGATAAGATACTGTTAAGAATATGAATCATATGGTTAATCTTAAATTTAATATAAAGCAAAGAACCTCATCGGATGTATAACATTGAAATTCTTCAAAGCTCTTTTCTTCCTCCACGAACATATTCATCTATGGGAAATGAAAGTTAATGTATAAGTATCTGTATAAGAGACATTCTCAAAGAAAGTTATTAGATATGAGCTTAAAAGCATTACCTGCAATGATAAATCTGTTTGCTTGTATTGTTGTTCTTCAAAGGAGCTACTTTCTTCAAGAGGCTACATCAACAAAATAAGATCATGTGTATACATCAAATGTCTCCAAAATATATGGAATCAAGTACAAAAATGATAAACGTATAAGATTATAAGATACCTTTTCCAAACCTTGTTCATTCACAATATCATCAATGCTAGGAATGTATACATCAAGTTGATTAGAATCAATAGTAGCAACATATGGTTCACTCTGCCATCAATAGACACCCCTAAATGAGTATGGGAGAAAAAGAACCAATCCTACACTTATGATATCAAACTTATAAATCATATCATCTTACCATTGATGTTATGTCATTTGATACATTTTGAAGCTTATCTATATCATCCACTCCAAGAGATGCGGATAATTCTCTCTATATGTCATAAGATTAATAGTTCAATAACTAAGAATCTACACCTCAAATATTAGGAAAGCCAATAAAAAAAAGTAACAATCAACTTACCTTCTTTAAAAAATCTTTTTTCTTCAAATACTTTCTTTCATCTTGCTTTGTACCCTTCCACCAGTCATATATGTCATTCTGTCTCCATATGTACTCACATCCAGTAAACTTCAATGGTAAAATCTCATGGTGATTCTCTGATATGATTTTCATGATATACTCTTTATCTGCATTTTTATAACGTAGATCATCTGGGTTTAAGGATTTAAACCACCTATGTACTCGATGATAATTTTCGAGCATGACAGTGTGTTGACTTTTAAAGTATTCAGCCAAGAGCTTTTTTCCATAAAGTCTACCCTCTTCTCTAAATTTCAACATGGGTGGCCGATAGATATCATCATATGATGGTATGCGTATCACTCCTATTGATACTCAAGTGATCAAATATCATTAGTTAGTATAACCATTTCAAAAAGTTACTCATTATCAACATAAGAAAGCTGGTAATACTTGATTCTTGGCTTGAAGAAGTGTTAAGGCAAGCAATCTCAATGTCTTCCTTTCTTGCATTGTCTCTTGTGTCATCTTTAGTAACTTGTTTACCTATATATACATAGAGTTAACCAAAGCTCACGATAATACAAGGTTATGAAAATTTTCAATAACACAAAAGAAAGTAATTAGATATTTTATATCAATTTGGGTCACCAAAATTTGTACAAGTTTTTGATCCTTAAAGTTGGTACCTGCATCTTGACTTGAAGAAACATTATCACAAGTAACCTCCTGATCTCCCTTTCTTACATTACCTCTTTTCCCACCTTTTGTTGTTCTTTTATCTATGTTTATATATACACACACAATTACTCAAAGTTTAAAAATATGAATAACTATGAACATTTTAAATTAGGCAAAGAGACTAATTAAAGCTAGTTAATCTCAAAATGAATCACCTAATAAAGCAAGATGTAATATATGTATAAATTTTAATTTTCAAAGTTTAGTAGAAATAAAGAAATATACCTGTATCGTGATTTGAAGAGACATTAGGGCCAATGACCTCCTTAGCTTTCATTGTTCCATTATCTCTTGTACCATCATTTGTGATTTTGTTACCTTTATGTACACATAATAAACCAAAGTTTAGAAACATAAGAGACTTATATTTTTTAAAAAGAAGTGCTATATCAAACTAAATCACTTAATTTCTTAGCACTTGGATTAGAACACATGAATTAGTAATAAAATTAGGTATAAATTTAGTTATTAGAGTTAGTTACCTTTCACTTCTTCCACAACTGAATCCACAAGCCCAAGTAGTTTGGGATCCTCACTCATCATTTTTTTCAAAAGAGCCATCATCTCTAGATTAGAAGTCGACATGGAACACCTACATAGGCATGGTAACAATAAGAAAGTGTTTGCAATGCATGTTTGAAAATGTAAATTACATTAAGCAATACAAAACAAAAGACTTCAATAAACATACCGTCATAACATTGTTGCCTCATGCTCATGCGAACGCCACATGGTAGGTACAATCTTTCTTTTATTGTCAATTGCAATTGCTTTTGTTTTGAGTACTTGCCATTGCTTTTTCGTGGATACACATAGCCACCAATCCTTCCAATCTTGATCCTCTATTCTCACTTTCCAAATATTTTTTTTGCAAGTGTACATTAGTTAGCCATCCACTTTTACTTGCTTCATTTCATAGTGTACTGCTCTTATAACGGCACATTTGAGGTCATTTGGCTCACATAAAGCATCTAGATGAGACTTCATATAGACAACATCATTTTCCTCTAGCCAAGGAGGAATGCAACCGATGCAACCTATCTTAATCAAACGTGACCTTGGTCTCAAATCTTTTGTCTCATATGCGATGATATTGTTTCCATGTTGAAGTGGAATAAATTTGTGTAACAATGATTGTATTGGTCTAATACAATCCCATGAAAATGGAACAAAACCATTTTGCAAGACACTCATACCTGTAGTGGTATCCACAACTAGACTTTCATGGCCACTTTCAACCACAATACATTGTCTGTAGTAATAAGCTCCAAATAATAGTTTCACTTCACCATTGCATTCAAACGAAAAAAATGATGATATGCATGCTTTCCAATGGCCAACATCTATGTCCACTCTAGAGTCTTCATCGCATCTTACCACCACTTTATCTCCCACTTTATAAACTTCTCCCTTTAGAAAAACCTTTTTATATTCTGTCACTGTTTCCACCTCTATGTTGAAGCTATGATGAACATATCTCTTTTCTTCATTAGTTGCATCCCTGCGTCTTAACTTCTTTGCTCCTATGGTTATTCCCTTTGTTAGAGCTACTCTTTTGCATGCACAATCATTAGCCTTTTCTAAAAAACTCCATATTTCTTTTGCTTTTTCCACACATGATACATGCATGAGACCTGATACATGCCATTCTGGACATTCATCGTACCTATTAGAATCCACTAAGTATCCATCAGGTGGTAGTAAAGCTTTGTGGAGTTCTCTTGTCATCCTTTGATACGGCATAAGTTTGTCACATTGGTCTTTTGTAATATGCATAAATATCCATGTAAAGAATCTTCGTCTTTGGTAGTTTGCATAAGAAATCTCATTATCTTTATTATTTGTTTTGATATTGACATATTGAGACCATACGCTCATAAATATAACACCAGAAAGCATCATGACTACCATGTCGAATAAAGTCATCCAAGAATTCTCCAAAACCTACATTTAGTAAGGCAAGAAAATATATACGATTAAAGTGAAATATAATTGCTATATAAATGAAGAAACTAAGAAAATAAAAAATATTTATACCTGCAACATGTTCCAAAGGAGCCGAGTTTGATCCTAAGAGCTCCTCAGAGCTTACTCTCCATGAACCAAGAAATTTTCTCAAAGTGTCTATATTTTCTCTAGACCAACCATGGTCACGAGTGTAGTTGTAAAAAGCATGAGCAATGTCTATCAGAATCAATCCTAGGTCATAGAATACCTTCGAAATACCTTCAATCTCACATAGTACATAAGGAAAACACCATTGAATCCACTTTTGATTTTCCTCAGCCTTGTAGCTCTCACAATACTTACTAGGATATCTTGGCCACCCAGCGACCATAACGAATAGAGTATGGTGTCACTTTAGCGACATGATGTGTTGTCTCATCAATTTTTACTTTCATCCTGTTATCCACAGTCCTTATTAGAGCACATATATATTTTGAGAACAAATTTAGAGCCAAAATATGCATGCAATCACATACAAGGTCCAGGGATAAATCAAAGCCATAGAGTTCATATAGTCTCCACAAGCATGTTCTACCAGAAAGTCCCGCATCTTTCAAAATCTATTCTCTTTCTGCTTGGGTGAGGGCTCGCTCTACCATAGTCAAAGAACTAAGCATTTCATTGGTTGATCTTTTAATTGGTCTATATCTCAACTGGAATCTATTTTGATCATACAAGTAACGTCCTGAGCCCTCACCCTCCAAAGTGGCTATTGCTTTGTCTCTACGACAAAACGATTGACCACCATCTTTGAAAGATCCAATCTTGCACAGAGCTGGATAGTCTCCAGTTACCATCATTAGCATAGCACGTGCAATGAATCTTCGACTAAGAGAATTTTCATGCTTAACAATCTGTGTGACTGGATAATTGAAGTCTACTTCAAATCCATCAACAAATAGACTTTCTAATTCATCTATCAATGGCTGCATGAATATGTGAAAGAGTTTACTAGAGCTTCCAATAACTTTTTTGCAACTGAATGGAATAAATAAAACCGGTATAACTCCAATAAAAGAGCTCTTTCCAACATTGAGAATTTTGATTTCAACAACTCCACAATTCTTCTGGGTTGTCTTTGAGGCTTGGAATCCATCCCAATGTAATAACAAGGCGAAATTGCATGGATCACCCTATTTATCACAAAACACACCACATTTTAGTAACCTATATCAAATTTCATTTATATTAATTAAAAAGATGAGCATGATAATAAAGTGTACCTTACAAATCCTTTTGTACCCATGTATGTGAGTTCGACATGATTTGCAGATAAACTTGTAGGCACTCTCAATATCATCTCATGAATGATCAAGCAATGGTGACCTTTTGGCAGAAGGCCAAGCTGTATAGACTTGTTTGCAATGCATGTTATTAGATATCAATGGAAGCTCAAAGTATGATTTAGGATTCCAAAAATCATTTACACTTTTGCATTTTGTACCATCCCAAAACTCATTTATTATAGAATCACAAAGTGTATTCTCCTCTATTAACCATTTGTTTTTATTTCTCCACATTTCCAACAATTCATGGCATAGAGTTCTACTTCTAGTTAGTAGACGCAATTGTTCTCTAATGGAGACATAGTCAAAAGAGACCATATCTTTTCTCGGTAGAGAACACTTGGAACACTTTTCACAACATTGTGAACAATCATGCTTTAACTTCTTCGTTCCTCCTTTTCTGGTGTTACACAAGCATTCAATTGTGTCTCTAATGTAGTTATCCTCCTTGCTTGGTTGATAAAGCAATGGTGCATGAATAGAGCTCTCACTTCCTTGGCATACCCTGTAACGTTGGGAGTTAACCATACCTAGCCGTGTGAACATGATACCAAGTTTCTCCCAACAAATAGGAATATTTATACCATTCTAGTCTCCATCCCATGTGTTAGGCATTTGCACTAGTAGTTTGGCCAAGCTTGGCATATATATATTGTCCATATGTGCTTGGGGGGATTAGAACTGACCATATCACCAAAAAGAATTTTAAGCATTTTATCTTGAAACTCAATTGAAGCTTGATGCTCATCCCAAAGTGCTTGCAATTGAATTATTCTTTGAACGATTTTCCAGAAAAGTATAGCTAGATGTACGTTATGAAGTGGTGCAAAGGTGTCACTTGGTTCATGTGAATTGAAGGGGAATTCAGGCTAACAATGAGTCTACAAACATGAGTAGGCTATAGAGAGAGAGATTACGAAACCCTACTTGGAAAGGAAGATCGTGTCGCTAGGGCCAAAAAGACCCATCACATCACTTATTATTTCCCTAGTATGGCCCTAGTATGGTTAAACATCTCCTCAAACAAGTGATACTTGGAGCTTACTATAATAAACTTATGCTCGAGAAAACCTAGCATAAAAAGCAAACAAGAGATAACAAAACCCAGCTTGGATAGGAAGATCATGTCCCTAGGGCTAATAAGGCCCATCACAACAGTCATCATTTCCCAAGCATGGTTAGACATCTCCTCAAAACAAGCAAAGGAGAGATTACAAAACCCTGCTAGGATAGGAAGATCGTGTCCCTAGGGCTATAAATAAGGCCCATCACAGCAGTTTTCCTTTCCCAAGCATGGTTAAGCATCTCCTCAAACAAGAAAAGGAGAGATTATAAAACCCTACTTGGATAAAAATATCGTGTCTCTAGGGCTAATATAGCCCATCACAGCAATTATCATTTCCCAAGCATAGTTAAACATCTCCTCAAATAAGTGATACCTATTTTAGTGTTATTTTTGTAGCCTAAGTCATGAAAGTATAAGTTCTTATATTTTAGTGTAAAAAGTAAATCACAACCTTCAAGTGAACAATGTCACCTATAAGGACACTCTGGGAAATACATGGCAATCCTACGTAGAATACCTATTCTTACAAAGTATGCCTTGTGAAAATACACTTTAGGTAACAATCACACTCCCTTATAGAATACCTTTGCATCAAAATCTTATAGAATGCACACTCCCTTATAGAATACCTTAGCAAAAACATAAATAAGATACCTTTGCTGTGACGGGGCTAGGGGGCGCTGTGACGGCGCTGTGACGGGGGCGTTGTGTCAATGTAGTTGTGGTGTCCACCAGGCCCACTAGCAGGGTGCACGCCGTCTAGCACGAACAGGAGCTCCGTGGCACGCGGGTGCGTATGCGGTGGGTTCAGGGAGCCCGCCGGGAACTCCAGGAGTTAGGCGGTGGAGATGCCCAGCCCCGTCACTGCCGGGAACTGGTCCTAGAAGACCTTCATCAAATTAAACATGCCCGCCGACGCATTATCACTAATTGCCTTGTAGCTCTCATATTTTACAAGCAACAGGAGCTAGTTGAAGCGCTGATCACTGCAACATGTTCTGGCTGTTGCTGCTGCCTATGTCATGGCCATCTTAACCGTTGATTAAATACTCTATCGTTTTCTTAACATGATAGTAACTGGAGTGCCCAACTTACAATCTTTGTATAGGAAACGAGGAAGGAATATAAAGCATTGTAGGTCATACCAAAGGTGTGGCTACTAAATTTGAACCGGAGAAACCAGCAAACAATCCATGGAGCAACTGAACATGCAAGTTTAAATGGTTAAAGAACCTTTATTGCAGCAGCAACCTCAAACACCGACTGCAATCTAGTATTGGAAAGGAGCATCGGCATCATTATCTTACACACTTGGCAATATGGCCGTTCATGATTCCGACAATCATAGCCAGTTCATGCGCGACCTGGTAAGCATCGTAACAGAAGGGCTGCGGGCGGTGGGGGCGGGTGACGAAGACATGGCGCGAGCGGAGGAGTCTGTGTAGAGCCTGTCGCAGAGGGTGTCCGATTCAGCAGCAACAGCCAAGAGGAGCAGCTCACCCTCTTCTCCAGTTTCTGGATATAGAGGCCCAATTCAACCGACCCTGTCAACTACGGCATCTTCTACACCATCGTGGAAGCCCGCTACACGCCCAATGGCAAGACCGATCCTCCATACACCATCGTCTCCGTATCGAGCTGGTTCATCAAATCAGTGCAAGAATAGAATTATAGTACGAAAGGAGAAGGATAGCTTTGCGGTGTTGAAGGAAAGAAGGGAGATTATATAAAAGAGAGGGAACTTGGAATTAGTACCTGTTGGTGGGAATTAGAGGGTAGGTAGGGAATTAGGGGGTAGGTAGGTAGTGGAAGTGCCACAAGTTACCAAAAGTAATGCCTCACACTTTCACTTTGACTTTGCTTCAACCCTCTTTGATTTTCTTCAACTTAATCCTTCACAAATAGAAACCCCCTTGAGCTTGCCATATCAAACCTTAAGGGTGTGCATCCATAATGATACAATAGAAATAACACCCACATTTGGACTGAACTACGAGCAACCAAATCCATCCTTACATTTATCTCTAGAATGACACACACAACATAGTAAATCACCAAGGGAAGCAACTATTTAGTCTAAGTCCTATAAATGACCCAATATGCTAAATTTATGAGTCATGGCATTAAGCCTACAATAGAGCTCAATATTGTTCAAAATTTAAATGATAGCTCGATGGGACTAGATGGGCTTTCTAGGATAGCCCAACTAGCCTCAAGCAAGCTACCAAGTTAGTGTTAACAAAGACTATTGATAACATGACTTCAGAAAAATGTTATGAATGTGAGTCATAACATTACAAGAACCATAATCATGTTAGTTTTAAGTCGTTGATGACTACTACCATATCTTTGAGCAAGAGATAGCATGCCACATTATAGTACTGCATAATTTTCCATATGGATATGTTGAGTGTTTTGGCCTATGCTCATTTTAGTTGGATTAATTTATCCTTTTACTACTTTTTGAGCAACATAGATTTATAGCATCTTACTTTTTTATCTTGATAGTGTTCTACTTCAAAGCTATTCATGGCATGTAGGTATAGCATTCACCATAGATACATGCTACAAACAATGCACACCACTTCAAGCTTCTTCATATGACATACGCCAATGTTTTTGTGCATAATTTTCCAAGTCATATCATGCATGGAGCCCATCAAGAAATGCATGCCAAGGAGCTTGGAGAGGGGCATTCAAACCACATTTTCTAATTTATATGGATTCTCGATACTCTGGATGTGGGTACCTCTTTTCTTTTATTTTCATAGAATATGTTTTTCCAATAAGTGTGGAGGTGATTTTAAAAAAAACAAAAAAAGATCCAAGGTACCAGAAAACTACGTCAAGTCAAAACCACAGATTCAACATTTCTATGGATGATGAGTGCAAGTCCAATTCTTTAGAGGAGCAACGTTGCATAAGTGGCTTACCTATTTATACCTTTTTTAATGGTCCTTTGCATATACATAATCTTTGAGCTAAGATCTTCAATGCAACATCTTTTGTTTTGAGCAAATACAACTTGAATGAATTGAACTAATAATGTTTTTACATTTGTTCAAAGTCATGCAATTGCTAACTATGGTGAACATGACTTTATGCTCTATTGATGGTTAATTGGTTGATGTTTCCAAAGGAGATGTGTATCTACTTTTTTTTAATTAAAAATGCTCAAATCTTTGTTCATTCAAAGAAACTTGCTCATGCTTTGGGAGGATTCCTTGCTAACCATGCCTAGTACTAGAACAATGTTGATAATAAGTCCTCCTTTTTTGGGACTTCATGCCACATTTACAATAAAATAGGGTGTAGTCTAGGAATATAATTTAGTCCTTTGGATCCTTTTAAAGAAAAAGATGTAGCAATATAATTAGCCATTTGGATCCTTTTAAAGGAAATGATGTGCTATTTATTACAATGATGTAAAGATAACTTGAATTTCAAATATAGAAATAGCATGTACTTGGTATCTCAACTTGTTGTCTTCTTGCAAAGAGCTAACATCTCATCTAATAAATACTTCATCTAGTAGGGTTACAAGTTTAAAATTCAAAGGAATTGAGAAGAGGGATTGTAGAAGCAAGTTTTGTCAATATATGACCTTTGTTATATGTTTGAGGACCTCATTATTAGTGTCATCTACTAAAATCTCCACCAATTGCAATGCTAGATCATCTACAATATAACTAATTGATTTATTTTGAACAAGTAAAGGAAGTCCTTTAAATCAATGTGATCAATAAAAAAATCAACATAACAATAAATAAATTTAGAAGAAACTAAATAGAAATAGAGAAACATACATATTTTTAAGAGAGAATACAAAAGAGACAAGTGTGTGCCATGTTTTCTAGCTAGACCATTGTCATTTTGTTATGGGAAAAGGGGGAGAAATCATAGCCATGCATTCTTGATTACTGATTAGTAAAGATAAAGCAAAATGTAGAATATTAATTATGATGCCAACTAACTTGGGTTAAAATTTTAAAGCTTGAACAAGTAAGGCAAATCATTACCTAAGCATGCTAGTTTTGTATAGTAGCAACATAAGGCTCCTCCATTTACGAGTTCCCATTTGTAGCTGATATCCCATAGAGTTTTAGAGCCTTTCAAAACAATAGATCAAAATGCTTGGGGGGGAAAAATGATAATCCTTCGAGGTGATGCCTGCTTCTTGCACCAAATGATTAGTTCAAGGCTTAGCCACGTTTCTATTAAGGTTAGCCACTTGATCTTGAGACTCACATATTCAACTAATTGCCACTAGAGCATGTTTAACTCTTCCTCAACAATCACATCTATCTCTACATTAGCATTTGTGGATGCTAGTCTTATTAATTCCATGATAGCATAAACACCTTGATGTACATCATTATCTGCTCATAAAATAACTCTCCAAGTCACCAATTAATGATGCTTTATATTATAGATTACTCAACTTGACACAAAATGCATTACATCGGGTAATCTAATCTATGTCACAATTATTACTTAGACACTTATCCAATTATCACCAAGCTATCTGAGGGTTCATGTTATTATCTTTACTAGAGGAATTGGATGACAACATTAATTACTGTAACCCACTCATGACAACAAATAAGAGTTCGGATCTAAGGCTACCTAGCATATGATGTTGTAAATCTCAATTTATGTAATTGACTAGAGTTTGTTGCATTTTTCCTAGTTTGGTTGCTATTCTTCCTAGTTATAGTGTGAACTTTCTATATATTAAGTGGTCTAGAGTTTGTTGTGCACCCCCCTTATCACCACATGTCACCCCCCCTCTCTCTCTCTCTCTCAGTGCAAAGCACCGGGAGCTAGGCGTGGAGCGCCTAGTACACACACACACACACACACACACACACACACACAGAAAGCGTGTGTTTTCATAGCACTTCTTCACTCATGTATAAAATTAAACTCAAAATCACAAGGTAACCAAATCCATAAACATACATAGACACATCAAATTACCACATGCACAAAAATACATGTTAATGCATATCTACATCATCATTGATGCACAATCATGTTCACTAAGAACACAACGGAGATGCTACCATAGCTTGAGCGTCAGATTTTGGTGTAGTTTCTCGTGACGTACTACATGGCTTGGTGTTGTGAGGGGGCCCCCACTACTCGATCCAGTCCACTTGACTCCTCACTTATGGCTCCGTGCGTGGCTTGGTCAAGATGGAGCGAGAGCGAGTGATCCACGGGCTCGACTTCTTTTAGCTCGCTCTAGGTTTTCAAGCATTACACACATCCACCATCACTATCCATACATCCCAGTAGCCAGGCATCCGAAAGGGTCCCCACACAGGGCAAGTGTTATTTTATAGTGGACCACATAACCACTCGCCCTTAGGCAGTTACATTTCCTTTGGCACCTGCTCCCCATTCCAGCCATACCAACACAGTAGCTCGACCTTGGAGACACGACCTGGCTTTGCCCACTTATTTGTATCGCTCGCTAGCATCCACGAGCTCTAGTTTCTTTGTCCTCACCGGCACCTACGAGTTTCAGACGGGTCTAAACACAAAGAGATCGTAACATGGCTTTGCCCACTTCTTTACATGCTTGCCGGCCTCTATGAGCCCTCACTTGTTTATGGTCGTAGAGGCATACAAGTCTCAGTCCAATTCATGAACCACATTTGGCTTGGTTTCTTTTCATTCGCCCCAGGTCCACGAACGGTGACCCGATTTCTTTAGGCTCCCTCCAAGCTCAAGAGCTAACATTTTTACATTCTCTCATGTCAAGATTTTTGAGAGAACGCGGGGATTCCCTTTGGTGTCATTGAATTGAGGTGCATCACGCTTAAGCAAGAGGTAACTTGCATAAGTCTACATGAAAGCATACCAATTTTGTTTACGATTGACCTCTCCCATGGTATTATTGTTGCAAAGAGGATGATGATGTATTACACATATACATGCAAGAAATTTAGGTAGCCATCACTCAAAAATTTATTTCACCGTGCTATTGCTTTTGGGAGACTTTTGTGGATCAACAATACTTGGGCACATTTGGAAAGCATATTTCTAGACAATAGAGATAATAGAGGCATCACATATATTTCTTCCTATTCCATCATTTATGCTACTATAGATTGGGATGAGGATTCTCTATATGGTTGGTGTGATACTTCAAACACCTACTCCAGGGCTAGTTCATATCCCAATGTCATCCAACTTATAGAAATGATTATGCCTTGGATTATGTAGGGCATGATATGGACTACAATATGATGCTTGTGCATTATACTTGGACCATGTTGGTCATTATCAAGAGACCATGGATCATTCACACGCCACCTCCTCAATAGGATGTCGATGCCCTCTAGGAAATACATGCACAAATTTTAGGTAGCTAACACTCATATTTTATTTCAGTGCATTATTGCATTTGGGAGCCATTGGTAGATTGGCTAGTACTTCGATGCTCTTAGGAATTGTATTCTTCAATGAATGATAATAGAGCCTCATGGAAATTCTAGCATAACTAAATACAACAAAAACATTAATACTCTTTAAGGATGAAATTCAATGTTTCCTTTGGTTCTAATCCACAACATCCAACACATTTTACTAACCTAAATGCTAATTCATGTAGTTTCATTTGAGAATAAAACCCCCAATGCATGTAGTGTGATATGAACATAATGTGGTTGGATGCATCTACATCATCAATACTTTCTCATTTCTCATCCTCTTGCTTGATGATTTGCTTCCATTGTTTGTTCTTGTTCTCTCCTGCTTGATTGTCTTTCTTCAACATCAGAATCTCTATAGACTTACATGTCCTCAATGTGCAAGTGTGTCCGACACTAGCATGTGCCATCACTTTCCATTACACACCTTGCAGTCTTTTCACTCTCACATGGTATACACCTTTCAAGCACGTCACATGATATTGGAAGATACTTTCAAAAACACATCACGGAAGGTTGTCATACATTACAAGATTGGTATGCATACACACACAAAAACACACACAGAGACACACAAGGCATTTCATTGCAATACTGTAAAAAACAATCTAATAGTAACTAAAAAGTTGTGTTTTTGGGTATTTTGCCACTTTGACTTCATTTTTCCTAGGTTTATTTGGGAATATGTGTTGTACAGATATAATACAACAAAATCTTTGCTTATGTATGTTAAATCAAACCACCTAGTACATTATTCCATTATAGCCCCATAGAGAGAGAGAGAGAGAGAGAGAGAGAGAGAGAGAGAGAGAGAGAGAGAGAGAGAGAGAGAGAGAGAGAGAGAGAGAGAGAGAGAGAGAGCACAAAGTTGTTACCCTTAAGACTTCATTTTTCCTAGGTTTATTTGGGAATATGTGTTGTACAGATATATAATACGACAAAATCTTTGTTCATGTATGTTAAGTCAAACCACCTAGGACATTATTCCATTATAGCCCCATATATATATATATATATATATATATATATATATATATATATATATATATATATATATATATATATATATATATATATATACATACATACATACATACATAGAGAGAGAGAGAGCGTGCACAAAGTTGTTACCCTTAGAAGTTAATGTTAATGTTATAAATACAACTATAATATATTTAAATTCTCATGATTAATTTTAGTTTACCAAGCCTTTCTTGTATAACCATCATAGCTACCCATGTGGTCTAGGAATGGGGCCTCAATAAAAGTTAAACATAGAAATAAAATAAATAAAATACTAAATATTAGTAAACTAAAAATAAGATTGATCTAGTCACCTTAGTTGAGTATGTGGGCTAGGTGTGGGGCCAGCAAGTTTGGCTAGGTGTTGTATACCCAAAGCTAGAAATTTTAGTGTTGTATAAGTTGTAGCAAAGGCACATTCACTTTCTACAAGCTCGAGTACTAGCACAAGAGGCACATGCTATGGTTGCACAATAATCTCTTAATCACTTGGCATTTCTAGAAATGACATATGTTGTAAATGTGATTATAAGAAAATAATCTCGAATGCTTGCATGGGAATGGAGGGGATAATGGTTGGCATGGAGCATTGTGGAATTGTAATATCTTGTGTTTTGTCCATGCATGTGTCTCTTTGGGTGTGAAGGGGGGGACTCATGGATGAAATTAAAACAAAGGCTGAATAATCTTTACAAAAGCCTTTCCTTTCTCTCGTCAATTGGAGCCGCCTCAAATTGCAATTGAAATATACATTCCTCGTCGTTTTCATTTTTCTTATCCTCATCACCACCGTGATAGTCATCATCACCTTTGTCCTTACCTTCTCGAAACCATCAGTATCAACTTGAATTGAGAAATAGAGAATTGTGATAAACATCATCTTTATCTTATCCTCATTGTACCTTTAATTCCCTATTGCATAAAAGTAGGGAATCACATCCTTATAATTCCTTATGTAGGGATTTTCAAAGGAATGTGGGGAATGCTCTATATTCCCTATTATAAGATGTAGGGAATGCAATTTCCTAGTTATAGATGGGGAATACGTACTTGTCTACATAGGAAATATTGGAGAATTTCCTATATTTCACCAAATTGCCTATGTGGGGAACGATTGAAAGTTCCTTGTGATCGTTTATGTCATTCGGGACTACATAGAAATGAAAGCATAGCATAAGAATGCTTTGATGTTAAAGGGCTTATGACCAAGGAGGATGCTTTGTGCTGCTCGTTGGTAATAGCTTATAGTAGTAGTGATGTTTGTTGACTATGGAGAGATGCATCTACTACCCCATATGCCCTTGTCCCTTAATATTTTTCCACTGGCTACTTATGACCCATTAGCTCTCTTCGTAACAACTACACTAGTGGTAGATATGAGCAAGTTTCTATGTCATGTCAAGGTCCCGAGATGAGGGTAAATATATTACACCTTTGATCTCCTCTTTATCCTACTCGCTACAAACCGATGTCGTATTGCTGCCCATTCGAGGTGTGAAAACCACCCAAAAATTGTGTGTGTGATTGTTACTTTGTATTTGTTGCGCATGAGTATAGTGAGGAGGAGTTAGAGGCATAGTGGTGAACATGATGAGATGCTTTCAGCCTATGTTGATACATGTTGCTGCAAAAAGGTCTGGAACCATTGCTTGCCAAAATCCATCAGCACTATTGCTCGTAGACTCAGCAGAGGGGAGCCATTGACAATAGGACGGATTCACGGTTTGAGCTCAATGACTGAGGCTGCTCCATCTGTGGCAAGACATGTTGTGGCAGGGCTGAATTACTTGATGACATTGTTCAAAGTTGCTTTCCTGTTGCTAATTGAGCTTGGAGTGTTTCCTTTGATGTGCGGGTGGTGGTTGGACATATGTACTCTAAGCCTGTGGGACGGGATTTAAGGAACACATTGTGTCAATTTCAGATTGTGGTTATTCTGTTCAGTATTTTCATGGTGACCTTTTGGTGTTGCATTGTAACAGAAACCTATTGTGTTGTTGTGGATGATAAGGATCTTATTCCATGGCAGGCGGTATGAGGAATTCAGGAGTCTTATTAAATTTGCTCCATTGAGCTATGCCTATATTGGGCTGTCTTGGAATAGGCAAAAGTAGCTTACTCTGCGCTGGACGGAAGGAAGGGAGAAGAGTTTTTTCAATGGAAAGGAAAGGAGGAGACTAAAAAAAGAAAAGGATTTTTCAAAAGAAAAAGAAGGAGGGAATTACTGAAAAAAAGGAGGAACGAGAAGGAAATAGAGGAGGTGAGAGTGCGGGACGAACAGAGCATACGGGGAGAAAAGAGGAAGGGAACACAGAAAACAGGGAAGAACAGAGGAGCTTTTGTGTTTTTGAATCGAGCTTGGGGGATTTTTCCAAGATTTATTGATCTTGCATACGACATTTTTGAAGACGATTCAGAAGGCGAAAGGAGATAATTATGGCTGCAAATTATATTTTCTTGTGCTCCATCTGGATGACTGTCGTTGAGATGACAATTGACGTTTCAACGCTGGAAGGCGTTTCGATGATTGAACAGCTTTTGGGATAATGCCTGGAGCGATTGGGAAGACGGCAGCAAGATGTGCAAAATAAAAAAGAACCACCTGCAGGTGTGAACCGAGAGTGCAAGAACCATTGTAGTGATAATTGAGACCGAGAAGTCCGATGTATTGATGTTGGTGACCATGGCAATTGTTGCGACTGTCGAGATTGTATTAGAGATTGTGTCGCAGATCGACAGGTTACTGGGCCTCTAGCATATCTGAAGGACAGTGTTATTGATCTCACTCCCAGTCGTTCTCTGAGTCGTCCTCGTCCACACAAACAATTTGGAAAAGACAGAGCGGCAGATTGTAGGTACTCGGGCAACGACAGAGGCAGTCGTAGTAATAATTGAGTTAATCTATGCCTTTGATGGTGAGGTGGGAGCATGGCAGCTTTCTCATCTGTAGCTGACATTGAATGTCTTTCCATGGCCGAAAAAGGATACAGCACTGTGGTAACTTCAATAACGTGAAGCAGGATTATATCAAGATGATCCCAATTCTCTTCTTCAGAGCTTGGTTTTCTTCAGGAAAAAAAAAGCAGCTTCAAGTGACACAAGAGTTTGATTTTCTGAGTGTGCATAGCTCCCTTCAAAAACCGGACAACCTTTTGTTCTGATCCTGCAGACTTTGCCTTACTCCGTTCGAGAAGCTGGGCTGCCATCTGCTTCATGTCTTCCTTTCCAGAGGAGGCCTTGGAATATGTCTTGACATTTTTAATCACACACAGAACAGGAACACGAGAAAAGGAGTGACAAGAAAAACATTGTTGTGATGCAAAGAGACTGGAAGGCTGCAACAGAGTCGAAGAAAGTGACGAAGACGAAGGTGACGCAGAAGCCAAAGACAAGGCGGACGGTGACAAAGAGGGAAATCGGTAGTGCAGATAACCAGGTTAAGGATTGTGATAAATAAGGATCCTAGAACATCTCCAAGACATTGCAGAAACAGTCCGATAAAGAAATCTTCACCAAGAAGGAGAGAATTGGCCTTGCTCATCATCAGTGGAGGGCACAAACAGGGAGAAATTGCTTGATCCTGCTCGAGAAATACATAGTATCTCTTGGTGGTTCGTGGACCTGGGGTCGATAACAGAAGATGCAAGAGAACAACAATCGAGAGACTGCATATGGTCTGAAGATCTTTAAAAGGGTACAAAAGCCTTAAGTTGGTGTAACAACAATTCAATGACTGTTTAAATAGTGCTGAAAGATGAAACATTGAAGACTGTTCTTTACACAAGCTCTGAGGGTGAAGAATTTTGTTAGATTGGATGCTTCAAAAGAGGTTCACCACACCTGAGAAGTATTACCTTTGTTAACAGATTGAAAGAGTTGTAGACTGATGGATCTAGTGCTGTTCTAGAAGTCAATAAAGTATATCATCTTGCAAGTGAATTCTCTTTTCTATATGCTAAAGTTGGAGATTTACAGGTTGAGGATATTGAATCACTTCTCAATGATTACAAAGACTTAGATTTTGAAGTATTATGCTCTTCCGATGATGCCTAGATTCAATAGTTCTTCAGGCTGTGAACAGCAAATTTATTGAACAAATGCATATTAAATCAACAATCTTTGTATTCAATATGAAGAGTCTGGAGTTTACTATGGTATAGCCTGATCTCACTTGTTTAATCTTCTAGCCTGAAATTTATCAAGGACTTCTGAAGTTGCGCAACCCTTTGACACCGATCTCATTATATTGGCACAAGGTTGGACTTGTAGATCTTGAACATAAGTGACAACATAAAACCCTTATATATTCTTTGCTCATTTGAAATGTATACTATGTAGTTAAATACACAAACTTGGTAACTCCTTCCGGCCTTATGGTACTATTCTTATGACTATTCTTTATTAGATGTTTGTATGGTTGCTTGTAGTAGTTTCTACTATGCTAAGAATTGCCTTGAGACTTACTACTGATATAATAGACACATTAATGACATACTTAAAAAATTTGACATAAGTTCATTTGAAACTTTTCTTAGGAATTATAGGCATGAGTACCACACTAATTTTTCATGCATGGTTCTACTAGCATGATCTCCAATAATACAATAACTAGACCTAATAACAAATATCTAGACACACTAATGAAATACTTAAAAATGCCATAAGTTTAGTTGAGACTTCTCTTGGGAATTATAGGCATAAGTAGCTAGACCCAATAGTAAATGTCTAGACACACTAATGAAATACTTAAAAATGACATAATTTTAGTTGAGACTTTTCTTGGGAATTATAAGCATGAGTAATATGCTAGTTTTTCATGCATGGTTCTACTACCATCATCTCCCAGCCTACTAGGACTTAGGGGGTTTTTTAGTGGGAAAAGATATAAATTTTCTAGTAGTCTCTCGTAAAACTTGAGGATTTTAATCCTTTATGTGACCTTGTCAAAGTGTTGCAAGTAATACTCTTAACATCATTAAAACTTAAAGTTAGTGGGATAGATTAATGAGCCTTCATTTATAACTATACTTTAATTTCCATGAAACATTATTAGATGAGTCATGAGATAAAGGTCTCATGGTGATATTTTCTATATTCAGGTTCTAGGTATAATGACTAAGTTATAATGATTTTGTAGCAGTTCTTAGCAATGTATATGTTTAACCATGTAGTTTGAAGAATTTGTTTTGTTTTGTAATAGCACCACAACAGAAACGAGGCATAGACACACAAAGTCGGGCACGTCTATCATTGTGTCTATATGCACGTGTAAAAGAGCATGTAAATAGATGCGAATTTTGCGTCTATATGTCCGCGCAAATAGACGCGAATATAGACGCGTCTTCAGACACGTAATTATTTAACCACCTGAAATTGGACTTAATATAATAAACAAACCGGAGTTAATAATTATTTTTGCATTGCTCTCTAATGAATGGCAGTTCCTCCAGTTAACAAGCTTGATATAAGTAATTAGCGGCAAGCGACAGAAACCTTATTATACAATTAATAGCAAGTATTGCATGTATCTCGTAATTTCTCTACTTGAAGATGATAAAAAATACTTCCTTTTTATTATGAAAATTTCAATTTAGCTTTAAACTTGACTATTGATTCTTGAGTATGCACGTGTGCGCATGATATTTTCCATAGAATTAAGAATACACATTGAATCATTAAGCAAATTAAGTATGTTATAGTGAATGATCCATCTCATCTTCAATGAGATCAACCCTTGCTAAACTATCTACTTCTAGGTCTATGTTACCAAGAGGTAACGAAACAAATAAGTATATCCAACTATCAGATGTTACCACAACAGAAACGAGGCATAGATGCGCATGTTAGACATGCAAAGTCGGGCGTGTCTATCATTGCATCTATATGCGCGTGTAAAAGAGCGTGTAAATAGACGTGAATATAGATGCGTATTCAGACGCGTAATTATTTAATCACCTGAAATTGGACTTAATATAATAAAAAAACCAGAGTTAATAATTATTTTTGCATTGCTCTCTAATGAATGGCAATTCCTCCAGTTGATAAGCCTGATATAAGTAATTAGCGGCAAGCGACAGAAATCTTATTATACAATTAGTAGCAAGCATTGCATGTATCTCATAATTTCTCTACTTGAAGATGATAAAAAAATACTTCCTTTTTACTATGAAAAATTCAATTTAGCTTTAAACTTGACTATTGATTCTTGAGTATGCACGTGTGCGCATGATGTTTTCCATAGAATTAAGAATACACATTGAATCATTAAGCAAATTAAGTATGTTACATTGAATGATCCATCTCATTTTCAATGAGATCAGCCCTTGCTAAACTATCTACTTCTAGGTCTATGTGACTAAGAGGTAATGAAACAAATAAGTCTATCCCACTATCAGATATGTTGCTATATTGCTCAATAACTTCATGAATATCATCAATCACATTATTGTCCTCTTCTGCATTTTCTTGAACATCCTCGCGAGGTTCATCTTGTACCATATCACGCATATTATCCATTATGGTGTCATCATGTACATCATCATTAATTGTTGGATTGTCATCTGCTATCTCTATGTCAGTAATATTACCATATATTGGTTTTGAACGATTAGATATAGGGATGACATACCACCATCGGTTATTGTTTACCATTGGATGATACACAACCTGTATTTAAAAAACAAAAGCAAGAAACTTAAATACTTATTATATTGTATATATATATCACATGTATACATATAAAAAAATTAGCTTTTGCATATATACATGCTCGCATTGTTGAGATAGTACTAATGTGTCATTCTTGTTTTGGTGAAATTTTGTAGAGTCAATGATTACAAAACCACTTGGATGACGTCTGATTCTGCAATGCTCACCATTTGTTACCACTTCTTTAAACCACTTCACATCCAGTACATATATAAAGAATAAAGCTTCAGAATATCTTGGATCAAGCCACAATAACCTTCCATGGTACCATTGGCATCCTCGAAGTGAGCAAGGACACCACAATCTTGGGTATTTCTCTTTTCATCTATACGTTGAGTTCAAAGATGTTTACCCTCACACCAAATAGCATTGAATAATGTGCAGTAGTAGTAAAAGATTAAGATCAAACATGTCAATTTTTTATATAAAATATAACTTATAGAAAAAAATTAATTGATAGTATGTCTCACCTTTGATAAGCAACCTCGTGCGTATTCCCACTCTTCTTGAGATATATTAATTTTCTCCTCTTTTTCCATTCTCTCCATTTCCTCATGTAACTAATCTATATCAATATGACGTGGGAGCGCATTTAGATGATCTGAAAATGAGACATTACATCCATATCTGGTGCGAAATGCTTGTCTTTCACTTTTTCTTCTTGCCCTTGTTTCATTATATAGTGTCACCCATTTGCTCATTACATTACTATTGAGCACACAAAAACTATTTAACTTACGAAGTTCTTCTTTTATTAGCACTTTACTCATTCCTTTTCATTGAGGTATTATAGAGGTCATCCTCAAGTCTTCATCATCTTTCCATAGTCATGGTTGAGAGGGGTCCACTTCAGCAAGATATTCAGAGATATAAACAAGGGATGATTGCACTAACCAACCCTCAGCCATGCTTCCCTCAGGGGGTGCTTTTTGCCTCACAAAATCTTTCAAATGTACGAGTAAATGTAATTGAGTAGTCAAAATGGATCGAGGAAAAATTTTCTCCACCAAACAAACCACCTCAACAGATAATACTTGAGCATCTTGCAATGTGTTTGGATCAATTTCCTTCGAGCTCACGTATCTGTCAGGATGTATTTGACAATTGTTTATTTTTGTGTAGAAATTCAAAGATATATAATGAAAAAATACAATGTATACACACCTCACAAGCTCTCCCATCTTGTAAATGATATCATGTACATCTTTGGATACACAATGGGATATGCTAGTAGGAAGTACGAACTGAATGTAAACAATATTCATAGATCAAATGATTAGTTGAGGAAAAAGTCATCATACCCCAAAGTTTACACATAGTTACTCCACTAATTACTATATTCATGGTTAGAGATACCCTTCCTTAAATCATTTTGTGCCAATCGTGGGACTTCAAACTAGATAGTTGCTCCACACCTCTTTTCTTTTTCTTTATGAAGGCTCCCTTGAGACATCTCATACATCCTGTGGGTGTTCGAAAGCTACATATTTATTCCTTTACTATTTTTTCCTCGTTCTTTGACAACATCCAAGGTGCATGGGGTAGCTCAATCTTTCCTCTGGGTCCAATGCATGGCGAGGCTCGTCTCATGCGACCAATGTTACGTAAATCCTCCCTTACATTGATTGAATCATGAGCCCCTATCAAGTGATCCCATAATGTAGATACAACATTTTTGAATATGTGCATGGGGTCCAACAGGTGATTGATCTTGAGTTCAGTCCAATATGAAAGACGAAAAAATATAGAGAACTTAACAAACAAACAATATATTATGTAAACAAATCATCATGCTAAGTACTTTAAAGTCAATCGAGAGAAACACACTTCTTACCGACTCATGCCGAGTGGAGGGTGGCTGTCGGCATTAATCCATCTCTCCTTCCAATCTCGAATGGTTAGAGATTGTGGAGTCATTCCATTAGTAGGGAGAACATATTTGGGATGGTCAATAAGAAGAAATCGATGATGATTGTCATATAATCTTCTTTAAACGTGCCGGCCTAGAGGAAACTAGAGAGGGACCGCAAATAGGACATGCATGATATCCTGATGTGGTTAAACCTGAACAAAAAAGTGAATTAATAAAATGCAATTGATTCAAGTCTTGAATTTCAAATATAGAGTTATATACATGTACCTGAACACTCTCCGTATCCTAGAAAGTCATGCATGGTCCACAACAACATGGCCTTCAACGTGAAATCTCTAGAGGATGCATATGCGCTTGTATCTTGCACCTCAATACCTTCCCATAACATTTCTAACTCTTCAATCAAAGGCTCTAAGTAAATGTCCATGTTTTTTACCTTGTGCTTTTCAGGAATCAGAAGGGACAACATTACATGTCCCTTTTTAATTGCCATGGATAGAGGAATATTATAGTTCACCAATACCACTGGCCATACACTGTATGATGTGCTTTTGATGCCAAATGGATTAATTCCATCCATACCTAAACCAAATCTCAAATTTCTTGGCTCTTCTTTGAAAACGGGCTATAAATTATCTATATGTTGCCATGCCGGTGTGTCTGTAGAGATTCTCCATTTTCCATCACTTGAACGATGACTAGCATGCCATGACATGAGCTTTCCAATAGACTTACACTTGAATATAAGTTGAATACGTGGAAAAATCGAAAAATGTCGCAAAACCTTATGAGGCACATCCATTGACTTCATCTCCACTTTGTTGAGATATCGAGCTCCACTCGTGATACGCCAGGGTGACCGTTGTGTATTTATGTCACCGACTTGTCAGTTGCATATGCGGTTGGTACACCGCCCCTGAATAATAGCTACATGATAGCTATCCTTATCTACTCTAGTTCGTGGCTCAGTTAGTATGCCACCTTAGTTAGTTGAGTTTGGTTTGAGACCCATATCTAGGGTTCTTCTATTTCTTTGTACTAGAGTTCTTTTTGGCTTACACAACTAAGAAGAGGAAAACTGTTTTCAGCCTCCACCCTTGTGTGTCTTCCCCCATTGTGCAAGCAAGAAAGCTTCAAGCGAGACTCCTTCCTTCTCTCCCACAATCTTGACATGGTATCAGAGCCTTGTTCGTGGTAAGGAGCTCAAGAAAGCAAGCCAAGCTCGCGGTGTTCTGGTAAGAGGAGCAGTGTTGCTTTCATTTTCTGTTTTGGGAGCAGATCTCTGCAGGTAGCACAGCCGAAAATTGCAAGAGTGCATTGTCTCAGGTTGAGACGCCCTTCGCGGTGAAGCAAGAGGGCAGTATATGCTGCGGGCAAGAGCTTTAGCTCTTGGCGACCCTGTTTTTTTGATTTGAGGCCATTTCGGGGCCTGTTTTGGAGGCGGAAGTTTTCTGCACGCACTCAGGAAAAGGCTCAGTTTTATGCTGTGCAGCCACTGTTCTACAGGTCGGTGAAAAGTTACTGTAGAAATTGCATCGTATGCTTGTGCGCAGAGATATTGGGAGTTTCAGAATCATCCTTGGTTCCTGTTTATGCAAAATCGTCACTAGGAAGTGACTGTGTGGTCAAATACCACTTTCGCCAGTTTTGCAAATTTATCCTTGTGAGGGTGAAGCTGAGTTTTTGCAGTGACAGAATTTTTTGCAGTGTTCTGTAATGGCGTCTGATTCTCTCTCACAGATTGTCACTGAAAAGCTTGACAAGAACAACTTCCAAGCATGGAAGTTTAGAATGATGAATTTCCTTATGGGAAAAGGATATTGGGAATTTGTTGCAGGAAATGAAGAAGAACCAGTTCTTCCTGATGTTCCCAATCAACAGCAAATGTAGGCATTCAAAGCATGGCATGAGAGAGCCAGGAAAGTTATGTACTGGCTGTCTATCAGCATTTCAGACTCTATGATTGTGCATATTCAAGATGCAAGTACGCCAAAGGAGGCATGGGATACTCTGTCAAAGATGTATAGCACAAATACGCAAGCCAGGAAAATGCAGCTCAAGCAAGAGTTGCACAATGTGCAAAGAGAAAATATGAGCATCAACGACTACCACATGAAGGTGAAGAAGATTGCAGATGCACTTGCTTCCATTGGGTCGCCAGTGGAAGATGATGATTTAGTTTCCGTGACCTTGAATGGTCTAGGAAAGGATTATGCACAGTTCCGAACATCCATTTCCGTCCGTGAGAGATTTCCTGATTTTGAGGAGTTGATTGCTCTTTTAATTTCTGAGGAGCAGAGAAATGGTGGTGCATCTTCTTCAGGAGGAACTTCAAAAGAAGCTGTCTTCTACTCAAATGCTGGAAGAGGTAGAGGTAGAGGTAGAGGAGGCCGATTTGGAGGCCGTGGCAGAAATCAGAATATGCAGCAAACTCAAGAAAACCAGTCCTATGGAGGAGGACGTGGTAACTCTAGAGGCAGGGGGAGCCAAAGAGGTCGTGGTGGATGGCAAAGAGGCCAAAATGCAAACAGTAATGTTGAATGCTACTACTGTGGTAAAATGGGTCATATGGCTAAAGACTGCTATAAAAAGCAGAATGACATCATGAATGGGAAATTGCAACAAGGGAATTATGCATCTTCTAGTAGACAGGGTGATGACAGAAATGAGCATCTTTTTATGGTGCAGCACATGAACAATTCTGTGACAAGTGCAGAAGAAAGCAATGATGTATGGTATGTTGACTCAGGTGCATCAAACCACATGACAGGTCATGCAGAATGGATGGAGGATGCAAGAAAAATGGAAAAACCAGGATTTGTGGAGACTGGTGATGATACTGCACATCCTATTGTGCAGATTGGAAAAATTCCCTTGTCTATGCAGGATGGGAAAAAGAAATACCTGTCCGATGTATTTCATGTCCCGAATATCACCAAGAATCTGGTTTCTGTTGGTCAAATGGTTGAGCAGGGCTTGCAGGTCAGATTTAATCCTCATGGATGCTTTGTTGAGGATATGAAAAATAAAGGTCGCTTGATAGCAAAAGGAAAGAAGAAGGGCAGAATGTTTACATTGGATGCAGACATGTCTGAATTGAGTGCAGCAATGTTTGCACATGGGACCGGTGTAGTTGCAGATATTGATATCTGGCATAAACGCATTGGTCATGTTAATGTACAGCGACTTAAATCAATGCAGGCCCAAAATATTGTTGCAGGATTGCCCAAATTCAAGGTTGCAGAAATGCATAAGGTATGTGAAGCCTGTCAGTTTGGAAAACAGGCAAGGAAACCATTTCCTAGACATGTTCAAGAGAGTGAGAAGCCATTGGAATTAATCCACTCTGATGTGTGGACTACTAAAGCTGCATCTCTTGGAGGCTGTCATTATTTTGTCACTTTTATTGATGACTATAGCAGAAAAATTTGGGTATATTTTATGAAAAAGAAAAGTGAAGTTTTTGGGCATTTCAAAACCCTTAAAGCTATGGCTGAAAAAGAAACAGGTCTGCAAATAAAATGCCTGAGGTCAGATGGAGGGGGAGAGTACCTCTCAAATGAGTTTGCAAAGTTCTTGCAGGAGCATGGCATAAAGCAGCAATATTCATGCAGTTATACCCCACAACAAAATGGAATTGCAGAAAGGAAAAACAGGCATATTGGAGAGGTATCTCGTGCCATGCTCAATGAAAAAGACTTGCCAGATTTTTATTGGGCTGAAGCAGTTGCTACAGCAGTCTACATAATGAACAGGACTCCCACTGCAGCAATACATGGAATGACTCCAGAGGAGAGGTATACTAGTAGGAAACCAGATATTTCTCATTTGAAAATTTTTGGTTGCATTGCCTATGTACATGTGCCAGATGAGCTGAGATCCAAGTTGGATCCAAAAGCTGAGAAGTGCATCTTTATTGGTTACTCTTTGCAGCAAAAAGGGTATAGATGCTATAACCCTTCTACTCGTAAGTTTACAGTGAGCAGAGATGTTGTTTTTGATGAGATGAGTAGCTGGTATAAACCAGTAAATGTGATTGATGATGTAGATGCACAAAATGATAATGCTGCATAGAATTCACAGCAGCAGTCACAAAATATTAGTGGACCTGGAGCGTCCTCTAGCAGTGGTTCACATTCTTCGCCATGGACAGGCAGATTGAGATCAGGAGAATCTTCTCAAAGTAATACAGATAGTGGTATGCAGGTATCACGAAAAGGAAAAGAGAAGGTTGATCAGCCCATGTTTGATGTGAATGCAGGTCACTCTTATGTGGATGGTGAATCCAGTGGCTCAGAACAGAGCATTGATGATGAGTTGGGTATTCCTTCTATTGTTACACCTGGAGTAAGGAAGACCAGGGATGTTTTGAGAGCACCTGGGAGTGAACCCACTTTGCGCAGGTCTACCAGAGTTAGGTATCCTGTGGATAGGCTGAAATATGATGGATTTACAGCCATTCACTATGCATATATGGTCAAGGTGATACAGGAACCAGAACCCACTTCTTTTGAGCAAGCCATGGGAAAAGAAAAATGGGAGAAAGCCATGGATGAAGAAATGGATGCCTTGGAAGCAAACGCTACATGGGAATTGGTACCTTTGCCTAAAGGTAAGAATGCAATTGGCTGTAAGTGGGTTTATAAGGTGAAGCATAATGCTGATGGTTCTGTGAACAGATACAAGGCAAGATTAGTAGTCAAGGGGTATGCACAAACATATGGCATTGACTATGAAGAAACATTCAGCCCGGTTGCAAGGATGCCAACCATAAGAGCAGTCATTGCTATGGCTGCATCAAAGGGATGGTCTTTACATCAGATGGATGTAAAGAATGCCTTCTTGCATGGTGATTTGCAAGAAGAGGTCTATATGGAGCAGCCACCAGGTTATGTGCATGCTGTTCATCCTGAGTTTGTTTGCAGGTTGAAGAAAGCCTTGTATGGCTTGAAGCAAGCACCTAGAGCATGGTCTGACAAGATAGGACAGTATCTTGTCACTATTGGCTTTCAGATTTCCAAGGCAGATTTCTCACTTTATGTGAGAAAAACAGAGAAAGGTATTATGCTACTTGTCATTTATGTTGATGATCTGATTATAACAGGTGACAGTGATGAAGATATCCTTCATGTGAAAATGCTATTGAAGCAGAAGTTTGAGATGAAGGATTTGGGAGAGCTGCGTTATTTCTTGGGCATTGAGGTGATTAGATCACCAAGTGGGATACAGCTCTTGCAGAGGCAGTATGGATTGGACATGCTGTCCAAATATGGGATGACAGGCTGTAAGCCTATTTCAGTTCCTTTGGAGCAGAATGTGAAGCTGAGCACAGATGCAGGTGAGCTTCTAGAAGACCCTACTATGTACACGCGCATAGTAGGAAGCTTGATTTATATGACTATTACCAGGCCAGATTTGAGCTATGCTGTTGGATTGGTAAGTCAGTTTATGCAGGCTCCAAGGAAACCACATTTGGATGCGGCTAGACGCATACTCAGGTATGTGAAGTCCACATTGCAGTATGGACTATTTTATGAGACTGGGGTTCAGATACAATTGCATGGATACACTGATGCTGATTGGGCTGGTAGTATTTCTGATAGACGATCTACCAGTGGATATGTGTTCTCTTTTGGGAGTGCTGCAGTCACTTGGAGCAGCAAGAAACAGCCTACAGTTGCCTTGTCGAGCACAGAGGCTGAGTACAGGGGTGCAGCAATGGCTGCATGTGAGGTAGCTTGGTTGCATAAGCTACTTTATGATATGCATCAGTCTACAGATGGGCCAGTTGTCATTTATTGTGACAACATGAGTAGTATACACTTGGCAAATAACCCAATCTATCATGCTAGAACAAAGCACATTGAGGTGCATTATCACTATGTGCGAGAGAGGGTTTTACTAGGTCTTATTGATCTAGTTTATGTCAGCACAGAGGATCAGGTAGCTGACATATTCACGAAGGCATTGGGCGCAGAGAAGCTGCGCAAGTTCAGAGACCTGCTTGGTGTGCAGGAATTGGGATTGAGCTCGAGGGGGAGTGTTGAGATATCGAGCTCCACTCGTGATACGCCAGGGTGACCGTTGTGTATTTATGTCACCGACTTGTCAGTTGCACATGCGGTTGGTACACCGCCCCTGAATAATAGCTACATGATAGCTATCCTTATCTACTCTAGTTCCTGGCTCAGTTAGTATGCCACCTTAGTTAGTTGAGTTTGGTTTGAGACCCATATCTAGGGTTCTTCTATTTCTTTGTACTAGAGTTCTTTTTGGCTTACACAACTAAGAAGAGGAAAACTGTTTTCAGCCTCCACCCTTGTGTGTCTTCCCCCATTGTGCAAGCAAGAAAGCTTCAAGCGAGACTCCTTCCTTCTCTCCCACAATCTTGACACACTTCGTATCTTGATTCGCCACAAACAAGACACTCTCATGTGAACTCATGAATCCCACAAAATAAGACACAATCATTGACACATGCATGGATTTTGACATAATCGAGGCCTCCCAGAGATGTCAAGTAATGTCTTGCTTGCTCTCTCTTAGTTGGCAATTTGTTTCCTTTTGGAAGAATTTGTGATAATAACCTACATATATTTTTAAAAGTGAGTTAAAAAACCACCAACATATATTTGTGTCTAATTTTAAAATAGAACAATTAATATTATGATTCATAAGCCAAACTGAATTGATACCTACTTCAATAACACATTCAAACTGACATTACTCCATCCATAAATTGTTTGCAAGTTAAGTATCTGGGGGGATGCACAAAGAACGGAGTACGTACAACCTTCATACAACGGAGTAGATGATGCTACGTATAGTGGATCATCTGGCTTCGTAGAGCGACCTTCTCACTAAACCGGTTGCGAAAATAGGTGGTGTACCATGTTGTCCAAAATCTCATCCTCTACAACTTGATGGGGCATTTCATGAGGGCTACTATCATGGTCGTCAGTCTCCACTCTTCTTGAAGACTTTGCCTCCTTGCGTCGATGTTTTGTAGCCTCTCGACGCACGGGAGGGAGCATCTGAGGATGTGGCACCGCATCCTGCTCAACCACAAAAGGGAGTTTCATGTACGTTGATATATATTGAGTAACATAGACTAGAAATCTTAGTGTTAAAAAAAAACAATGAATACCGGTGATTTTTCTCGGTCCCATTCTCGATACATGCCGAGGTGTGACATTGCAACTTGACGTGCTCGAAAAATACACCCTCGACAACGATCACACATGCATTTAATTTTTCATCGTAGCCATGCATCTCGATTATGAAGACGTAATGTTTCATCCTCACTTGAGGATGTGCTCGTCGACTCATCAGCATGCACTGCACTAGGTGATGACGACGACAAAAACTTCAAGCTGACGTATTAATTATTCTAAGATCTCAATTTTAAATACACAAAACTTATCATAAATACATAAAAACTTATGATAAGAACTTACTATCAAAACTTATCTTAAAAACAAAAATTCATTATAAAAGCTAAATGCACGTCCATATCTGCGTTTACCTACGCGTCTAAATCTGCGTCTATTTGCGCGTCTAACTTCGCATCTATACGTGTGTTTACGTAAACTTAGACGCGCATATACACGCGAAAATAGACGCAAACGTTAAAATTCAAAAGATACTTGAATCATTTCTTTTCAAACTGCGCATTTTCTTTCCTGCATTTTTTACACATTCTGAAGCTCGAGTTTAGCCGACATGCAGTCTCTTCATGCCTCACCTCCTCATGACTCACCTCTTCTTTCACTTCAAAGAGACAAGATGGGAAAAAGGAAAGCCAAGGAGAGGAAGAAAGAGATAACAAGAGAGAGGAGAACAAGAGGAAGAAGAAGCAAAGGGAGGAGACAACAAGCAGCAAGCAAGCATCAAGGGAGACTAACTCACCAAGGAGAAGAAGAAGGAGAAGGAAGAAGCACCACTACCCACCACATCAAACACCCAAGGTGAGTCCTCTCTCTCTCTCTCTCTCTATATATATATATATATATATATATATATATATATATATATATTAGGATCTATGATTACATTTTGTATAGCACAAATAAATCATCAATGGCGGTCGTCGGACTGAAATCAGTCGACTGAGCACGTTTGCTAACGCGTCTACATTTCAGTACAGATGTAGGGATAGACGCGAAGCTATGTTTGTTGTCATTGCGTCTGCGGGCCACGCCTCATAGCGTGTGTATTCTACGTCTGAGACGCGAGAATACACGCGCTCTGCACAGAAGAAGCTTTGACTTCAGAGTCGCATCTCCAGGCGCATGTATCATCCATGTGAGACGCAGGAATACATGTGCTCGGCCCAGAAGCTTTGACTTTAGAGTCGCGTCTCCAGGCACGTGTATTCTGCATTCCACATGCGAGGATACACGCGTGCCCAGAAGCATTGACTCTAGAATCGCATCTGATAGCGCGTCTATGCTGCATCTCAGATGCGGATATACACACACTCTGACCAGAGGGTTGACTTTAGGGATGCATCTGAGAGAGCGTCTATCCTACATTTTAGACGCGATTATACACGTGCCACTCAGCTCTAATAAAAAATAATTTTTTATTTCTAGAATTGTACGAATTTGTCTTTTTCTTGTGTTTTTTTTGCAAATGTCACATCTTGGTTCATCTAGCAATGACCCAGATTTGGATCGCATGAATGATACATTGGGCTTGTTCAGCAGAGGGGTCAATACATTTTTTGGAGGTTTTCCTAGTAAGGAAGACTTCATGGGAGAGATGACCAGCTGCTCTCCCACAACAGACGAGGTGTTCAGCATCATGTCTGGAATACCTCTAACATCTTTGCCTAGTACTGCTTCCCAAACACCAAATGTCCAAACTCCAATTGCAGGTACTCCACGTGCAGCACCTGTATATGCATCGGCTGAAGCACAAGCGTCAGCCGATGCACGTGCATCCAGTGAGGCAGAGGATAGTCGATAGAGAGGGAGAAGGGAGAGTCGAGGGGGAGGACGAGGCTTGTGTGGAGGTTGCCTAGGAGGTGGCGAGCGATCACCCTCACCAGAATATCACGTAGAGGAGCTAGTACGCCAGTACTATAGAGTTACGGATACTGGTGGTATCTTCCATGATGATGAAGGAAGGGATATAATGGCGTACATGAGGAGCGTCATGCATGTGACGTATAAAGATTGTTTCGTTTACTTCAAGAATCAGAAAAGCAGCTTGTGGTAGGAGGTGTTGAGGGCAGTCCATAGGAGGTACCTAAATCCTGAGGGTCAGCGATTCTCGGATGATTGGGGATGCACAAAAGTGAGGGATTTGCTTCATAACAAAAGATCCCACCTCATGACACGCGCCAGGAAGTCATTGCGGAGACAGGAGGAGGGGCGTGGAGCCTATAGCCAACCACCTATGTGCCACTGCATAGAGTGGAAGAAAGCCAATAAGAAAGCAGCAGAGAAAGTGAAGAGTCGCCAGCACGCAGAGGCGCGACGCATCCAAATGGAAACCATGGGATCGTCGCATTACGGATCGGGCAGCAGAGAGTCGTGGGAGGCAGATTTTGTAAGTATATTTTGATTTTTAGTTTTTTAAAATTTATATTTCTTTCAATTCTTTATATAATTTATTATAATACATTGTGTCTCATAATTATTTTTATATATCATAATTGTTTTGTAGACTACTATCGTTGGTAGGATACCTACTCCTAGAGAGGTAGGTTACCATCGAGGCCATAACCGCACAGCCACATGGCTTCACTTCTATGAGGAGGGTCTCATCATTGAGGAGCAATACAACCGGGCTATGAGGATTCGACAGCCAGAGGAGGTATGTTTTTCTTACTTTCCTATTAAAAGTATAGCTAATTATAACTTTTTCTTTGCAATTGTACGTAAGCAACCTTGATCTTTTGTGTGTGTAGGCGAACCCCGATGTGGAGCATAGCAAGGAGGGGGATAGCGACACTAGTAGCCATGGTTGTGCTAGCGAAGATGTTTCTTCTTCAAATTCGTAGAGGAGCACCATACCTCCTCTATGGCCTTGTTTTCTTGTATATCTATTATCCATCTTTGAGCCTATTGCTTGCGGCCACGCTTTAGGTCGCAACCACTTAAACTCCCCATGTAAATGCGTTTTATCTATAATGAATACATGGATTTTTTTTTTCAATTCTCATGCTTTCAGATCCATTGCGTTTTTCCCAAATGCACAATTTGATGTTTGGGAGGGGGGAAAAAAAACCAGAGAGCATGTGGTTGCAACCACATGCTCTCTGGTTTTTTTTTCCAGTTCTATTTTGCACGTCTATCTGCACGTCTAAATTGCAGAAAACACGCGTTTATAAGCGCGTCTAAAATGCAAAGTACACGTGCTCATACACGTGCTACATATTTTAAATTTTAAAAAAAGAAATTAAAATGAGATTTTTTATTTTGCGTTCGCGTCTATGGGCGTGTCTATATGCCCGTCTAATTTGCCATGTAGATGCGCTGGTAGACGCACAAAAGAAATTAAATAAATAACAATTTTGGTTTTTTTATGCGCTTGTATTCACGCTTGTATATGCGTGTCTATTTCTGCGTGTAAATTTCTTCATACATGCGACTATAGATGCGAGTTTGTAGACGTGCAAATAGACGGGCGGGTTGACGCGCCCGTAAGATTTTCTCTCAATTCAAAAATCGCGTCTAAAAGTGCGTCTAAGATGCCTTTTTGTTGTATTGGCACTAACCTTTAATTTATATATATCTTTTATCTTTGCATTAAAAATAATGAAAAGGTATGGTGGTAACTTACAATTAATCTATCATGGTCCATAGTCAAGGATCGCAATAACCTGATTATGTTTTTGTGATATTGTAATAACTTGTCAATAACTCTCCAAGTTTACTGGCATAGACATTCTCTCCCAGTTAATGTTATTTTTAGATGATTTGATGGACCTGCCAGGCTATAAAGAAATCCTAGAGGGGATACAACCCTAGAAAATCCACTATATATAGAGGACCTTCATCACATTTCTCACTTTTTCGGCTTTTGGATGAGTCTCTTGGGGGCTATAAAGAAATCCTAGAGGGGATACAACCCTAGAAAATCCACTATATATAGAGGACCTTTATCACATTCTCACTTTTTTGGCTTTTGGATGAGTCTCCTGGGGGGTACATCCTTCTTGGGTGAGAACTCTCATATAGCACATCTTGTGCTTTGAGTGGATGGTTCATGAGAATATTTTTGATGAGTAAGATTCTATTCTTTTCATAGAGATACTTAAAAACAAGGAACCAAAACATGTACAAATAAGATTGGGTTACTTGTTCCAATGAGAGCATTAGGTAATCCTTGATTATGTGCTAGACTTGGTCCTTGATTTTAAACAAACAATGGGGCAATCAAAAAGTGCTTTATATCTTTCGTATTTGGCCCTCTCATAGGCCACATGTATCCTAGATATGAAGCATTAGGCTAGACAATAGTAATTAGGAATGTGTGAACTTTTTTTAATGGGCAAACATCCTATGAGTTCATGGTATAGTTATTGTTTGGACTATATTGTTCTTAACTAGGCACAAATTAGTTCATTAGTCTTTTTTTATCACATTAGTTAAAAAATGTGATTTGATGTCATCCTTATTCTTTGTAAGTTGTGTACACATTGCTTATTGAAAAATTATGTAATTAACTTGTATGTTGGAGGTTATGGATTTAAATCTTGAATACAATTCCATTTTTTTGTTTATTCCATGGATTTTATCATGTATTAGTTGTCTCTTTGGGCGTTGTTGAACATTGGAGCAACCATCCGATATAATGGTGCATCTAGTAAGTCCCAAGTTTTGTAACATGACCCTTTCAATTAGCTCATGCATCTCTAAGTGAAACTTATCAAGGACATCATTCCGTATTGAGTGGCAGTGGGAAAAAGTCTATCCCAAACTTTGTAATTTTTTTCCATGCATGTTTCTAGTAATCATTGTCCACAATCATCATTGCATAGAAAATAAAATAGCCCTAACCAATGCCATTTGTGCTTTTTCTAATTGTTTCGTGTGAAAACTCTCATAAATCTTTGACTGACTGCATTCCCCATCGAGTCATGCCTAAAACTCTCCAAAGTTAGAAGCATGGCGTATTTGAGATTGAGAGATGTTTGGCTAATCGACAAGGTCACTATGTGAGTCAAGTATCTCAACTTCTTCGCACAACACTCTTGCAATAGAACCCTTTTAGCATTCATAATTCTCTCAAATGGCCTTGGCTACTTGTTTGATAGCTGGATGTTGACACACATGCATGGATTTCTTACACTACCAAGGAAATGATTTCCAATGCGGGGTGCACCACTTGACTTCACGATATGGCAAATATAAAACTCCCAATGCATATATCCACCTAAAAGGATTTTGGAAAATTGCCACTCTATCCCCAATGACATTTTCTTGCAACGAGAACCTAGCTTTGTATTAGGTAGGTCAGAGGAAGAAGCATTGGTTGTCTTTGGAAGTTGGAGATTGACCTCATATTCTTGCATACTACAATGCACATGGACATAGCAAGTAAGTAATCACTGGTCACTCTTCTATAATCTTACTAGCTACAACTTACAATAAATGCTCACAATCTAAAGATTGATATATTTTGAAAGCCATGTCTCTATGATAATCGATACATTTTGAAAGCCACCTCTTTACAAAGAATCAAAAATTTGTGTTGTTTTTCCATATGGACTTGTCAATTAATATTTGCACATCAATGTGTTTACATGTAGTTTTCAAAATGTGTTAGAACAACAGTCATGCAGTTTTCTTGAAGGTCAGGAGAATCCTGAATTTCAAGACAGGTTAGGGCATGAAAGGAATAAATTAATTCAGGACCGAGGCACCACTCATCCTGAAGTTTTGCAGCAAGAAATACTTGAAAATCAACATTCTACATATTCTAGGCAGATGTATAACTGTGATATGCAAGAAGAGGAAGGACAGAAGGTTATTCTTCAAGTTGAGCAGAGGTATGAGCACACTATGAGAGGATCTGTAAGAGTATTTGAAGATGAAGTTTGGGAGGTTAACCTAAATGAGCAGGAAGAAGGCAAGCCTATTACAATGAGTATTTATGAAAATGATTTTTTTCTTCATGGAAATTTATCCATAGTGCCAATGTTTGGAATGAATGTGGATATCATGATTCAAAGGTATTGGGAGTAGCCCAACATGGCTCAAAATGAAGTTCCTACAGCAAATTGCTATTTCTACAATTTATGATGATTCAGGACATCTTGAAGACTTTTTGGTTGAGCAGGAGTTGCTTGAATTTCAGGGAAGTTTAGGGACTGAATTGGATAAATTATTTCATAATTTTGAATCTATACAACTTTATCCTGAACAACAAGTAAAATCTCCAAATCAGGATATGGAAGCATCTCAGTCTATAGTGAACAATGTAGATGTGTATGATCAAGATAATGATCAGGTTGTTGATATCTCAGTTCAGTGTGATATTTTTGAAGCTTTTGAGTATTCTAATCAGTTTGGAGATGAGGTTGACGTGAGTAGAATCATGCAAGTACCTACAGTAGTTGATATCTATGTAGTTGATGCTACAGAAGCAATGGTTGATATGGGTCATATTAATTGGTATTTGAGCATCGCTACGAGGATATTGGATGAGTTAGCAAGTTTTCAAAGTATACTGTGGTTTTCTCCATCAGGAAGTGTTAAATTCTTTACTTGCAAGATGATTTTTCACGTTTGATGGAATTTCGAAGTTTTCAACAGATTCAGCATTTCAGGAGTATTCAGGTTTGCTAGAAATGTCAAAATTACAGTCTGGATTGCAACAACTTGAATCCCTGCAAACCGAAATCTTGCAACTTGAATTCTTACAACAACAACCTAATTTCCTACAATAAGAAATGGTATGGTAGCAGCTTAAAAAGCAGGAAATGCAATAAGAAGTGTTCCAGCAAGCTAGAAAACAACAAGTACAATAGCAACCTGAAGATCAAGTTTTTTAGAAACTTGAAAATTGACCTAAGTCAAGAGATATATGCTTTATCAATTAGGATTGATGCAAAGCAATATTGTTTATATGATATGGTGTAGATTGAAGCTCTCAATGAGTATGATGTAGATGCATATGTAATTCTGTTTTGTTTTCTTTTACAGGTTTTCTTGGATTATCTTGCATATTTCTTTGGAGATGCAATTTCTTGTTTGAAATTCAAGTTGTGTGATATATTGCCATACATTAATTATGATGCAGATGCTGGAGCGTCGTCAATATGTTTCTTGATTATTGTTTCTACTCTTTGCCATTGGAGTAGTGATTTATTAATTCAGTTATGGTTCTATATCTTTATTCTCTATGATGTAGAATGGATGTCATTGTACTTAATGAGTTCTTAGCCTTGGCATGTTTACTTAACTGCTATTTTAATTACACTTAGGACCAATTATGCAATTGCACAAGAGGACTATGAGTATCCTAGAGGGGCTCTACTCATGGTAGCTCAATGTGGCTTGTTAAGAGGTGCAAGGCCTCTGGCAAGGTATAATTGTGTTCTTTGAGTTAGTCTTCATCATAGTTAGTTGTTTATCTTTTCTATCATTAGTTGCATGCTTGTGGGTTCGAGTCATGATTGTCCCAGTCATCCACCGGGTTGTGCCATGTGTTAGGGCTCGAATTCCACCACATATTTGCTATTTTATACCTTAGTATTTGTGTGCATATAGGCTTGAAGGTTTAACATATGTAAAGCAGCCTTTATCTTTCATATGATGTTTCACCTGAAAGTTAGGGCACATGTAAAAAATGTCAGGCAATTGTGTCTTTTGAAACCCTGCATAGTGCAAAAACATGGAGATGTCAAAAAGCACCAGATTCTTGTCATTGATGTTTGATTCTGATAATATATGCTTGTTTCCTGAATATTGGTGCAGTGATCTACTTCAAGTTATTTGATTAGGAATGGCTCTGATGGTGTAAATCTATGTGGTATCTTTCAAGATAGCAATTCTGTGCTGATGAATATGATATGTATGTCATGTCTATGTATTTCTCTTGAATATTATGTGTGTTTAATGGCTGTGAATTCGTTTAAGAAATTTCCTGCAAGAATAGGATTGTTTTGGCAAACCAATGTGTCCTGTTTCTGTTATGTCTCTATCGAGGTATAACAAGTACGAAGCAAAGTTCTAATGAAATCTAAACCCCACTTCTCAAATGACCCATCGGCAATAATAGATTTAATAGGTTTTGGAACCAACACTCTCTGCGAATGATTGACAAGCATGGCAAGTTTTACATTAGTGAGCAACATCAACGCTCAAACTAAGCTAAGAAAGTCTTGCTAATAGGATTTCTCTTTTGGCTAGCTCAAATCCAAAGTAACCTCCATATCCTTCTTCATGATAAAAAGATAATCAAGTAGGAATTTCAAAACTATCCAATACTCTTCCTAGTATATTATTAGCCTCTCTCATATATAGTTGGTTGTCTATAAGCATGTATTATTCATTGATATTTAATTATTCAACTTCATTGGTGTTTGAAGGGTCTAAATTGTTATGTAATTCTCTTGAGATATACAATACGGCCAATTTTGAAGGGAAACTGGTATTTTAATAAGTGTTCACTAGTGATGAGATTAGTAAACATGCCAATAGGACATTGCCATGTGCAATCCAATGTAACATTTGACTTCTCTACTAATTCGTCCAAACTTCTTCTAACATTAGCAAAAAGCTAAAAAGGGATCTCCAAACTCATCCTTATGAGGCAATTCCAATTAGACTTGTCATTGATAATGTTATTTTTTTGAGTCATTTTCCTTGCTTTCAACTCCTCATTATGACTTTTTTTAATCTCAAAGAAAGGAATGATTTAAAAGTTTTTGTGATTCTCGTCCTTTTTATATGCATTTATCTCATAGTTCTCATTATTTAATTATCTTAGCTTCTCCAAACTCATTTTTACAATGCTTATGTTTCATTTCAACCTAATTTCTTGTCAATACCTGAGTCTTCTTCCTCCATGACTTTTTTATTATCACTTCTTCTAGATGGCTGTATAACTCAATACAACTATGCACGTGCTACAATGCAAGGGAGGATGATCTATGGTATCCAACAACCTACAAGCTCTAAGATTGGATAGTAATACTTTCTTCTTATAAAGGTCCTCACAAGATCAACAAATGGAAAAAACACCATATTGGGGAATAGGGAAATTTTTCATAAGTTTGGGACATGTGGTCAAATCTTTGGATTTGTCATAACTTGAACACTATGACTCCAAGTCGAGAGTTATATAGCTCAATAGATTCCATTTTTCAAGCGCTTTCCAATGATAGGTCACATTATATGGATTTGAGAAAGTTATGGGCATGTTATCCAGGTGCCACCTTTTTAGTATTCAAAAAATGGAAATTGGGAGATTCCCATACTCACTAATATTGTGTTAAAAGGAAAAACATGAGCTTTCATTAGAAAGGATGAATTAAGGTCCAAAATACAATATTAAAAATGATATGCAAAAACTCAAAAAAGGATCTGCACTTTGGCACCTTCCATGCAAGAACATTTTCCATTGTAAGGCAAAGATATTTACTCTTCAAGGAATGTTAACACCTTGGAGGACTTTTTACTTTAGTTTATATATGTTTCTTTGAGCATGTAGATTAACTTTTAGTTTTTGTAGATATGTTTCCATCAACAAGCATGGAATGGTAGCTATTAGAGTCACTAACAAGTCGTTATGTGTGATGCATACTAAATTTGATAATCTTAATTACCTTGATTTTCGTCTTCCTTTTTTCTTTATTTCACATGTCCAAAAGACTTCTTAGGAAGGTCCCAACCCTACTTCAACCTTTTTCTCATTATATTCAATGGTTATATTTTCACCATGAAAACAATTTGTAGTAAGTCACCAAAATTCAAGCATTGCACGCGGGCCTTCGATTCATCATCATTTTATGTAATCTATGGCTTTTTGGATGAAGGATACGAAAACAAAGCTACAAATATTAGAAATAGTCAAGCTATTGCTACTGTGAGAGTAGAGACAAGCTCCAAATCTCATTGTTGTAGCTATTTCTGGAAACCCAAAAGACATGAGCAAGGGCGGAAGACAAAAATCGTTAGTGACCCAAGAAGATGGCATTTAAACTTGTGCCTTAACAATAGTCCTATAGGAGAAAAAGCCATCAAGGCTATTTAAATGTTCTAGAAGAAGTTCATTTTCTTTTCAATGAGTGTTTACAGAAGAAAACGGTGTTCAAACTTCCGTGTAAGGTGACCACACACAAAAGGAAGTAACCATGTGTTAATTGAAAGAAACTAGAAGGGAGATTTGCCTGGCTAGTATGTTTGGGGCCAGTAAAAGAAATCGAAACCAACTCCAATATCTTTTTTCGTGTGTGCGCGCGCGAACGTGCCATGTGTGCTACGACATAGCACATAATCACAGTAGCACACATCACATATCACAGACTCTCAATGAAAACTGAAACATTAATGGCTAATCTACAGACGGTGATATGGATCCTTCACATCAACATACCCTACGCAATCGATGTGTCAGATTGACGTGCTTAGAGACGCTGCAAACGAGGTTGGGGAGATGCCGTGCCGGGCGCTGACGAAGGACCAATGAAGATTGACAGCAACCCAGTTGCCTACCCCTTCAAGGTAGAGAGCCATACCAGGCTGATCCATGAGGGCGGGGCACTGCCTGATGCTGTCAATCAGGCGGACGCACTCGGCATCTTTCCCCTGGATCAATTCAGCGAGCTCCGCGAGAGCCTCGCGAAGCAGCTGCTCATCATCAACACTAGAATCAGAGCTATAATATGGGCGTTGCTGCTGCTGTAGTTCTGTTTACAGTTTCTTCTTCTTCTCGAGAAAGAGCACCGGCACCACGTTGAAGAGGTCGCCTTCTCTGTACTCTTTGGGGAAGGAGTACAGGTCGTTGACCAGGTGCACGTACGCGGCGGCGGCGACGCCCAGGCGGCGCATGAGGGGTTGATTCACGGTGGCGGGGTCGAAGTCTATCGCCAGGCCGTACTCCAGGAGCACACCGCACACGTGCCAGCCGCCAGCGTCGTCGCGCAGGCGTAGGTAGGCGGCGAGGTCCGGCAGGTGGAGGTCGCGCCGATGGGCCACCTGCAGGAGCCTACCGCGGAGGTACGCCTTGAAGAGGCTGGCGAAGCGGGCCTGCTGGGCGGGCGGCATGCCGAGCTCACCACGCGGGAGGGCTCCACGTCAGCGCTTGCCAGGTCGTCCAGCACGGCCACCACGCGGCGGCATCCTGCGGGCGGGCGCCCCGCCTCCGCCCGCAGGTGCTCGTCGTAGTCCCGATGCTGGTTTTTCAGGAACGAGCATTTGATTACGGGGAGGTAAACCATCGCCGACAGGTGAAGTTCGAGGACTAGGAGCCATTTTAGACATGCAGTGGACAAACGAAGCAGCAATCTGCAGTGCAATATATATTCATTTCATTAATTAACTACGGGAACACGAAAGTCGATATCCAACGTAGATCCTTCTAAATAAACGAAAAAAAGTGTCGGGCAACACCAAAGTCCATCTCGTTTTCGTAGTTAGCCACCCTTTACCATTTTTTATCCTTAACGTACTCAAGATCATGGATTCGTTGGTTGTGCATGACCTAAAGAAAAGGAGAAAAGAAGAAAACGATTGCAAGTCCCAAACAAATGGTGAAGGGACATTTTGGATTAATTATATTAGCTCGTGAAGCTCGTGTTTATGGGGATGCATGACTTTGATTTGAAATCTTGCCAAAAGATTGTTGCAATATAGAATATATATCCATGGTTGAGAAACACTTAGCTAGTCAAAATGCTCTAAGATGGCAACTTTCAATTAGAAACATTGCCTATAAGAGCTTGATCTTATTCATAGAGGGTTGTATTTATTAGCATCAATACAATATGCCTGTTCCAAAAAACTTATAGAAGCAATGCCAGATGTGGTATGTACATGCGCTTATTACTCCCTTGCCCCCCCAACACACACACACACACACACACTCTCTCTCTCTCTCTCTCTCTCTCTCTCTCTCTCTCTCTCTCTTTCGCAATGGATATTATTGCTACATAGGGATAAAAATATTCATCTCATGATATCCCCATGATATGGGCTATATTTACGATGTTATACTATTGATAAGGATTGAATCTCTACTATTGATGATTCTTTAGAGAGGAGATCTAGATGAGATTGAGCCTCTTTGGAGGGTAGATCCAATAAATTTATTGTCAAAGATGTACTTGAGAATGAGAATGAGAATAAGGGTGAGAGTGTGAATGAGAACACAAATAGTTGTGTAAATGAAAAATATAGTTATGATTATCTCTAATTAAAATGTGGTTAGATGCGATCTCTATGTGAGAGTACAATTGAAACAGAAACCAAGGAAAGAAAGCTTGCAAGGATCAAAAGATCAAAGTACTTCAAGATGTTTACAATTGGCATTTTAAAAGGCTTGAAGTTATTCTCCCTTTTCATTTAATATTTTTAATTAATTTAACTATTTATTTTTGCCTAGATTTGGTTTTTACATCTCATTTTTTAATAGGGTTGTAATGCTTGTTCACACAATGTTCTGTAGACTCTCTCTCTCTCTCTCTCTCTCTCTCTCATTTCTTCATTTGAATAGCCCATGTGCATGTGACATATTTTTGGCTTTTAATGTTTCTCTACTCGTATTGGGTGGGACCGTAGCCATTCTTTGCCTCTTGTTTTCGTTGGTTTTACATCTCATTTTTTAATAGGGTTGTAATGCTTGCTCACACAATGTTCTGTAGACTCTCTCTCTCTCTCTCTCTCTCTCTCTCTCTCTCTCTCTCTCTCATTTCTACATTTGAATAGCCCATGTGCATGTGACATCTTTTGACTTTTAATGTTTCTCCCCCCCGTCTCTCTCTCTCTCTCTCTCTCTCTCTCTCTCTCTCTCTCTCTCTCTCTCTCTCTCTCTCTCTCTCTCTCTCATTTCGTCATTTGAATAGCCCATGTGCATGTGACATCTTTTTGGCTTTTAATGTTTCTCTAGTGGTATTGGGTGGGACCGTAGCCATTCTTTGCCTCTTGTTTCCGTTGGTTAGGAAAATTGATTTTCATGAGCATAACATTTGTGTATAAGACTGTATTACAAAATATGAATCACCATAGGAAAAATACCAATGTTCTACATATTTCCATGGCAATATATATTTTATATGCATCTATAGAATGAAATCTCCTTGATATTCTATAGTAAAACGTTGTAACATTGCCTAACCTGTAAACTCAAGATCAAACTGAATTTTCCTTTCTCACATGTTATCAATCATTGTTGCATGTATATATAGTATTATTGTGAAAACAAAAATCAACAATGAACGGTAAATATTGATTAAATATATTTATTTGCTAGTGTCATGTACACCTAATGTCTAAAAATTGTGCATCATATTTATTTTAAAAAAAGGAATCCCCTGGTTGCAAAAGCTAGTTATAATCAATTCGAAAAGGTAGTATGCAAGGAGCTTTTTCATTACTTGCTTAGGCCCGAGAAGAAGAGTTTCTGATTGTAAAAGCTAGATATAATCAATTTGAAAAAGTATTACTCAATGAGTTTTTTTATCACTTGCTTAGGCTTGAGAAGAAGAGCTTCACTTCAAGCTTTCATTGTAGACAGGATCCTGAGGTATGAATAAGTCCCATTGATCTTCTGCTCACTCCAGTGTATTTTAAATTTATTCAAGTCTTTTTGGGGGAGCATTTGAGCATTTGCAAGAGTTATACCATAGCGTTGGAGCTAAAAATACCTATATAGGGGGTAGTAGTGTCTTTGAGCTCTGCTACTTCCTTCTTATTTTTACCTATGTCTAAGTCATCTTCCATCTCTTCTTCCTTGGCCTTACCCTTCATCAAAGGTATCCCATGTCTCATAAGAGGGCGCCAATTTGGCCTCACCCTCAATCTCAATGTATGGAGGTGCTTCAAGATCAGAAGAATCAAGCTCATCCTCCTCCTTCTCAAACTCCATTTCTTGAGCTGCAACTTATGGGTGCAAGGGTTCATCCTTCTTACATGTCCACCTATCTTTGTCTTCTTTCTTGTATCCTAACTCCATCATAATACTTTCTACCTTTGAACACATATCCATTCTCCATCCTTCTCCCTTCACATAATACTCCATCATTTCGTCCTCTTCTTCGACTCCTTCGGGTTGGCATTTTTCGGGATAGTGGTAGTTAGTATAGAGGTATTCTCCTTCTAGGTGGTAGTCGATGGGGCAATATTCAAGATAGTAGTATCCATCTCCTTGAGGAGGATATTCATTATAGAGATATTGGTCTTCATGGTAACCTTCTTGGTAGTAGTCTCTCTTTCTCTCTCTTTCTCTCCTTATCTCTTACTCTCTATTTCTCTATTTTTATCTCTCTTCCCCTCTCTATCTCTCTCTCTCTCTCTCTCTCTCTTTATTTCTCTCCTTCTTTTCCTCCCTCCCTCCCCCTTCGGGGTAGCCTTCTTGGTAGTACTCTCTCTCTCTCTCTCTCTCTCTCTCTCTCTCTCTCTCTCGCTCTCTATTTCTCTATTTTTATCTCTCTCTCCCTCTCTCTTTATTTCTCTCCTTCTTTTCCTCCCTCCCTCCCCCTTCGGGGTAGCCTTCTTGGTAGTTCTCTCTCTCTCTCTCTCTCTCTCTCTCTCTCTCTCTCTCTATTTCTCTTTTTTTATCTCTCTCTCCCTCTCTGTCTCTCTCTCTCTCTCTCTCTCTCTCTCTCTCTATTTCTCTTTTTTTATCTCTCTCTCCCTCTCTGTTTCTCTCTCTCTCTCTCTCTCTCTCTCTCTCTCTCTATCTATCTATCTATCTTTATTTCTCTCCTTTCCTCCCTCCATCTATATATATATGTATATATATATATATATGTACATATATATATTCTCTCTATCTTTCTCTCTCTTTGGATTGCCCTCTCCATTTTTCTCTCCCTCACTCTCTTCATTTCTCTCTTCCTCTCTCCCTCTATGCATCTCTTTATAAATAATAAGAAAGAGAGAAGAGAGAATGCACTTACCTCAAAGTTTTAAGAAGAATCCTTTTGCATTTCTCTCCTTCTTCTTCTTCTCCTTCACAAATTTCATGCTTCTTGTTCATGGGTTCCTTCCTTCTCCTTTGTAGTTGTCTCCTCTCTTTTTGTGGATGGCAATGGCAGTGGCCTCTCTCTCTCTCTCTCATGCTTTGATCTCTCTCTCTTTCTCTCTCTCCCTTGTTCTCTCTATACATCTCTTAATCAACAAAAAGAAAGAGAGAAGTAAAGAAAAGAGAAAAACAAAGAATGTACTTACCTCAAAGCTCGAATAAAGAATCCCTTTGTACTTCCTTCCTTTTTCTTCTCCTTTGAGAGTTCCCTCCTCCTTTACACTTGTCACCTCCCTCTTTGTGGATGGAGGCGGTGGTGGTGGCAGTGCCCCCTCTCTCTCTCAACGTTCCTTGCTTTAAGATCTTATTCTCTCTATTTTGCTCTTGCTCTTGCTTGTTTACAAACCTGTAAAATGCCATGCTTAGCTTTTAACACTTTTTTATGAAGCCCTCTCCCTTCTTTACTCCCCACTCTCACTCATCTCATTGCAAACAAAATCAAAAGATAGAAAATAAAAAACTTTAAAAACAAAGATATTGAAAGCGATGTCTCCCTATCTCTCTTTATCTCTCTCTCCCTCCTCTCCCTTTCCTTTTCTCTCTTTCTCTTCTCTCTCATTCTCTGATTGTTTTCCTATTTCTCTCTCCCTCTCTCTATTTTTTATTTCTCTTCCTTTCACTCTCCTTCCTCTCTTTACCTCACCCTTCTTTTCTACCTCCTCCTTTCTTCCTTCCTTCTCTCTCTCTCTCTCTCTCTCTCTCTATTTCTCTCCCCCTCTCTTTCTCTCTCTATTTTTCGTTCTTTATTTCCTCTCTCTTTGTTTCTCCCCCTCTCTTCCTCCCTTCATCTCTCATTTCTCTCTTCCTCTTTCTCTTTGTTTCCTTTCTCCCTTTTTCTCTCTTCCTCTCCCTTCCTTCTTCTCTCTCTCTTTCAATGCATCTCTTTGCAAAGAAAAAGGAAAAAATTTTAAAAAACACAAAAATAAAGTAAGAAGAGGCAATGTACCTACCTCAAAGGCTCGAAGATGAAACCCTTTGTGCCTTCTCTTCGCACGTTCACTCCCTTCTCCCTTGCACAGTTCTCTTTCTTCTTTACATATGACAACGGTGACGGCGACGGCGATGATGAGCTCTCTCTCTCTCTCTCTCTCTCTCTCTCTCTCTCTCTCTCTCTCTCTCTCCCTTTCATTCTCTCTTGCAAATGTTTTCAGCACATGCCACGCTCGGGTTTTCGATACTTTTTTTTCAAAGCGGTGTCGCTATTGGTATCGCTATACGTGTCGCTATTAGCATCACTAATATAACTATATTGCAATAAAAATGAGTAATAATAAGGATAATCATGTTGAGAATCCTCATTTGGTCTTACGGCCTTCTAGAAACCATACAAGCAAGAGGAATTTGCCTCGAACAACCATAACTACAACTCCTAGCATTCTTGAATTAAGAAAAGACAAACATTAGCAACTAATCTTTAAGAGCATCATATAGTAATTTAGAATACATCTTAAATAGTAAAGGAAACACTCCATCCTAAAATTTACACAAGCAAGAGAAATTTTCCTTGAACAACTGTAACTATAAATCCTAGTGTTCTTGAATCAAGAAAAGACAAACATTAGCAACTAGTCTTCAAGAAAATGATATTATAATTTAGAATACAACTTAAATAGTAAAGGAAACACTCCATCCTAAAATTTACACACTACATCTCCTAAACATGAAAATAATAGAAAATGATAGTTAGTTTCGAGGAAGCTGGTATATGAATTCATGTCACATCATAGATTAACAAGAACAATCACTCTCTTGAATATTTTGATATGTATGAAACTCTAGAAGGTGTGATCTACAACTTTTAAGAAATTTGCCTTGTTTTTAAAATCTATAGGATATTTTACATCAAACCATACATTCTAATCAAACCTAATCCTTTCTGATTGTAACACACTCATCCCTATATTAAAATCAACTAGTAACTCCTCTAAATCATCTTTTATTGTTGTGTGCTACTTGTAATACTCACCAATTACAAAACTAAAGTATGCCCCTCTCAATCGTGTAGACAGGAAATTAGTTATTTGAGCCTTCCATTGACCTATGGTTGTGACATCTGCACATGTATTATCTACTTTAACTACTACTACATGATCCCCAATTTTGTAAATTTCTCCATTATGAAGTACTTTTTGGTAACATCTAGCTATAGTCTCATCAAAGCAACCATGTTTAAGGACAAAAATTGTAGAACATATCTTTTCTCTTAACACTACGCACCCTTTTGTTTTCTAGATATTAGAATTCCTTTATGTTAAATCACGTTGAAACAAAGTGATGCATCACATGCCCTGCATAATACTTTCCATTTTTTTTGCCTTTGTAACACATGAGAGCTCTATTATTCCATTCGCATGTAGTGGATGTCAAATAGAACTCTCACGATTAGCAATCAAAAAACCATCAGGAAGTGAAATACATTGATGACATTGAATAATAATTTTTTCTGCTAGCAAAAGAACACCGATCTCGTCCGGCAATATCGTAAATACCATGGTAAATAAATTTCTTGTATGAATAGATATATAAGATATCTCATTTTTTAAGCTATTTATTTTCATCCCTCTATATGAGGATACCATACACTCAAAGGAATACTACAAGATAAATGCCACATAATGATGTTCAAAGCGACGTGAAATGTTCATTAAAAAGAATATCCCTGTCACTAGTAAAAGCGTCAGTATAAGCATCTCTACAAATTCGTCGTGGTGGATAGCATCACTTTTCATCACTGTGCAAATAGCAACACTCCACAATGCAAATAGTGATACAGATAGCGACACATGTATAGTAAATTAGTGATGATTACAGAGGAAAAGAAAAATTTGTGATAGGGTAGTAACCTATCCTGCTATCTGTAGTACCATGTATTGTATAATATTCTGCAACACAATTACATATTGGGTACACAATCGTCGTCAAGACAAACACAAAAAAACTTCTTAAAATCACAAGACTGATAACTCATAAAATAAGTACAAGACTAGTGATGACAACTTATGAAATTATGTGAAACTATGGAGAGGAGAGCCAAAACAAACATGAAAATCTATCTCTAAATATTGCAAAGTGCAATTTTAGACAAAGAATGACAAGTATATCTAAGAAATGCTACATGGAAGAGGTCTACACAGATCACAAGACCAAAAAAGAAGATGATGTGCACTCTACGAATACAAGTGCGTGCTATAAATCCTTGCCATCATCTCAATGCTCATCCCGATGCAAAGGATCGTTGAACCAAGTCTTCAAAATGAACAACCAGACATTAGTCCACCATACATAATGTATTTTAAAAAAACCAGTGAGTGACTATATATAAGAAAGAGGATTGACTTATTCGATTGCCCTGTGCATACAATCTATCGATAATGCAATAGTGAGATCGTGTCTCTCTACATATTGAGTCTCCAAAGAGATTGCAGTTCGTGATGGAGTGTTGCAACAAAATAATGTTGTTAGAAACATGATTGTTATTACAAGTGATATTCCAAATAAGAAAGTGAGAAGAGCCAAAAGAAAACTTACAAAGTACTCCAAATAAGTCATGTCGCCACTACTCCCCAGATGATGCACGACCCTTACCTCCAATCGCGCCCTCGCTACCTCCCAGTGGTTGTTGCAGCCATCAGCTTGGAGAATCTATGGCCTCCTTCCTGAGTCTCCACCAATCCTCTACGTCTAGCCACTTGGGCTTTGCGGCACCACTCTTGATTGTCTTACATATATTTGATCATCTACGTGATATGTATGCACGCATACACTTCATTATCCACCCAATGGAAAACATCTCTGTCACCGTATAGGTACCAGAAGCTCCTCACACAAAGATGCTACTACATAGTCCTTGCTCTCCTCCTCGCATAAATTCTTCCAATGGTCTAGAACATTGTGTCTAAATACTTGTTGGCACAAGTTTCTCATGCAAGACATCACCCTCCTTCCCCCATCATTCATAATCGTAGCACATGTCTTGTAATCTACGAGTAGGTATCCATACCCTATTGGGGTATATGTAAATGTTTCGTCTCCCATCTGGGAATCACATTCCTAGGAATAACTAAAAGACTAGTAAACATCAAGAATATCTATGGGGGTAGTATCTCTCAGAGTAGCACCCATAAGGATGCTACTATCTGTGGATTGTTGAGTGAAACCCGGAGTCATGGGAGTAGATGTCCCTACTACAAGAGTGAGAAATCTTGGTGACAAGTATCCACCAGATCGACAAGACGGAGACATTACATCGGTGCCTCCAGAATGTCCACTTAAGCGACACTCTCTAGAACTGGTATAAGAGCAAGAAGTAGCAACCCTCTATGGAATGGACCAGCGGCTCACATCATCCACATCTCCATAGCACCCTCTAGAATCACTTTCTCTATTTGGGGCTAGTCTAGAGCATCAACCTCATCTAGTGGAAATTGAAGCATCAGAGCAGCGTGCCGAAGTAGACCTCACAGAATAGCCCAATGATGTTTGTGACAACTCCTGGTCTGCCATGTCTCTAAATCGGGCCATCTGATCTAAAGGAATACGTGTGAATATCTTCTTCAACTTCTCATCGCTCATCCCTCAACTCATCCTACTCTCTAGGCATCATTAAATGTAATCTGTACATACAAAAAATGATCTTAGCTTAATCAATATAAGGATTTAGATAAAGCATAAAAATATAACTCTGAAGAAAAGGATGCTAATTAAAATGCATATTCTAAAGTACCCTTAAAAGCCATTCAATGAATTGAGTAGATGGATGCAAATATGACTTGACCTATGGCCCCATGTCAATCTTCTAGCACAACTCGATATACATTGGAAGGTCTATAGATAGGTCACCACAAAAAGAGGAGTCCACTTCATTCTCAAAAAATTCATCACTTTCTGTCTCTTCATCTATGTTACTCATGCATGCTCCAAGCCCTCTTTGCCCTCCACTCTCTACAATATCAACCCCTCCACCTACATACCCTCCTCATCTATACTGGGAACATTGCTTTTATCATACACTTACACACTCCAAGGAGTTGAATGGCATAACATACTACCATTGAGGTTGTTGTGGATTTGGATAAAAGATTAATTGTGTTCAATATCACATATAAGAGTAAATCAATATTTGTGACTATTTCATGTCATGGAAAAATTAAAAAATAGGTCATGCACCTATTCACAATGACCCCACCGAACAAACGTGTTGTGCAAATCTGTCCATCTTTTCTCAAAATCTATTTTTAGAAAACCAGATGGATGTTGCTGAATGGTTTCCCCAACTCCTTCCAATACCACTTTAAACCATTGTACATTGAATATGGTCATGGAGAAGCTACCATAATCCACTAATATGACACTTTGCAAGTTTCCAAAACACTCCATCTCATCTACAATGGTATTCGGATCCATGGCCCGCTGTAGGCTCTCTTGCTCAAACTTTGCCATGACACCACAATCCATTGTGGAGCGCATTTTGTCGATGCGTTCACAACATGAAAATGTCACTCCCGCGACCAGATACACTATAGATTTTGTACTATATACCAAAATGGCTAGATTAGTTGTTGCGCATAAAATCTAGATACAACAACAAATAAAGCATGCGGTCACCTTCGGACTATATCCCCTTGAGAATTCCTACTCCTCAATAGAGACCTCTATCCCTTCGCGAGAAGCTGCGATCAAAGCTCCATGTAACCACCACATAAACATAAACCACAACATCTCCTCCATGCCCTTCTTTATGGTTTGTGACCCACTACAAGGGAATGGGGCAATAGCGACAGCCATTTGTGACGCAAAAAAGCAATGTCGCTAAAATTGTCTTTATTAGCGTCGCTAATTCTAATAGTGACACATATAGATGCTAATAGTGATGCTAATATTGACGCATATAGCGATGCTAATAGCGACACTAATAGCGATAATTTTAGCAATGCTAATAGTGATGTCGGTCTAAGAAAAAAGTTTTAAAAACCCGAGCATGACATTTGCCAAGAAAACATTTGCGAGAAAAAATGAAAGCGAGAGCGAGAGAGCTTAAAGCTTTGAGAGGGAGAGGGAGGGGAAGAGGGAGAGAGAGAGAGAGAGAGAGCTCATCACCATCATAACCATTGCCACCACTATACACGAAGAAGAAAGAGAAGTGTGCAATCGATAAGGGAGGGAAGATGCAAAGAGAAGGTACAAAGGGTTTCATTTTCAAGCCTTTGAGGAAGGCACATTGCCTCTTCTTGCTTTATTTTTGTATTCTCTTCTTTTCTTTTTTTGTTTTTCTTTTCAAAGAGATACATGGAAAGAGAGGGAGGGAGGAAAGGAGGGAGAAGAAGGAAGGGAGAGGAAGAGAAAGGGGAGAAACGAAACAAAGAGGAAGAGAAAGAGAGAAATGAGAGATGAAGGGAGGGAGAGAGGAGGATGAGTGAGAGAAACAATGAGAGAGAGAGAGAGGGAGGAGAAACAAAGAGAGGAAACAAAGAAAGGGAAATAGAGAGAGAAAGAGAGGGGGAGAAAGAAAGAAAGAAAGAAAGAAAGAAAGTTATATTAACGTCTTCTAAAGACCAAAACTGGCCTATGAGACAAACTGTGATACAATTGATGAGGTCCAGCTATCCAAAATAAAAGTGCTGAATGAAAAGCTAAAAACTGGAAACTGAAAATACAGTGCTGTGAGTGTGATAAGTGTCGTGTATGTGTATGTGCGTATGTAGCTCTGGTACTCCAGATAATGGCTACAAAAGGGGAACAAATGTCGGCTGTGATAGGGGAACAACTGTCGGCTGTGATAAAGTGGTGCGATGTGTATATGTAACAGATGCAGGGAGATATACTATCCTGGGATGTAGTAGCAGTCGTCGAAGTCGCTAATAGCAGGTGATCCCTCTTGGATGCAGGATGTGGTACATCGGCGGTGGAGAAAGAGCAAACTGGAGATCTGAGATCCAATGTGTCGAGTGTCGTCGGATCTCAGTCTGCTGTCGATGTAGATCAAGAATCCTCCGGATCTCCTGTCGGTGTGGCTGTGGGGTCTGAAACCCACGGATCCTCGTGCGACGTCGGGTACACTGGTCCTCAACCTACTGTAGTGTGAGCTCGGAGGTCTGGCTGGAGGCTGGTACAGTAGCTCTCACTCTGTCTGTCTGAAAGAACTGTGTAATAGTCGTCTGGGTGGGCCCCTCTCTGACTAGGACCCGCTGTGTGCTCTACTCTCTGATGTGCCATGCCTCTCCCAGAAAACGGCCAAATGATCTCTGATCCATATCATTCATACATCCCTGAAGTGAGCTACTCAATGTGTATTTAGATCTCAACTCTGAGTATGCCGGGCATCTGAGAACAAAATGCTCCTCACTCTCCACCTCTGATCTGCAAAGGGGGCATATCCTCTCCTCCCGCGGGATGCCACTCTCAATCATAAGCTGATGTGATGATACCCTGAGCTGTCCAATAAGAACTCTCAATCGATGTGGCATATAGATTTGCATATATCTCGGAATCTCTATGAATCCCTGCTCTGATATCCTCAAGAACTGTGTATAATAATGTGCCATCTTCGATGGCAGTGGCTGTGCAGGGCTGACCCATGTCCTCTGTATATAAATATGCCATATCTCCTGTCTGATGACTCTGTTCCTCTCAGAGAGAGAGAGGGTGTAAGTGGGAGCCTGAGTATCATATAGAAGAGGTGGGAGTCTATCAATGTCCAGCCCATGTCTGTCAAACCAAGCTCTAGTCTGTGCATACCATGATGTGGTATCCCCCGCTTGAGCCATCTCCTGAGATGCCATATATGCTCTATATGCAATGCGATCTCTCTCCATATCCTGAAATCTGTGTAGGAAGTAGACTATCTGAAATAATGCCTCGACTAGTATGGGCGGTGTGGCAAGCTCTGCTCGCACAATATCATGTGGGACTGAGGCCTTGCTGCGAATCAATCTAGATATCATGATCACCTGAGGTCTCTCCATCAATGTCCATACATAATCGGCAAGGCCCGGCCCCCATATAGCTGCTCCATACATCAGTGTTGGAGTGACTAGAGTATCAAAGAGCCACCCCTTGGTGCGGGGCTCCTGGAAATGTGCCTGATGACACTGTCACTCCATAAGAGCCAATGCTGAGTATCCTCTAGTGAGATGGTCACGAGCTGCCTGTGTCATCGAGAAAGTCCCTGAAGCTGCTGTAAAGGTGACTCCCAAATATACATATGATCCAGTGACCTCAATACTCTGTCTGCAAATCTATATGCCATATAGGTAAGTGTATTGTCTCTTCTCTCTTTGCATAGACAATACTCTGTCTGCGTATTTGAGCTGATGTATGGAATATAAGAACCTTGGTATTACCAAGGTTCAAGGTAGAAAAGAAGGGTGAGGTAAAGAGAGGAAGGAGAGTGAAAAGAAGAGAGAGAGAGGGAGAAAGAGAGATAGAGAGAAAAAAATAGAGAGTGAGAGAGAGGGAGAGAGAAATAGGAAAACAATGAGAGAATGAGAGAGAAGGTTAAGAAAGAAAAGTAAAGGGAGAGGGAGGAGAGAGAGATAAAGAGAGGTGGGGTGACATTTCTTTCAATATTTTTGTTTTTTAAGCTTTTTATTTTCAATGAGATGAGTTGAGTGAGAGTGGGGAGGGAAGGAGGGAGAGAAATAGAGAGAAGAAGGGAGGGGAAGGAAGACAGAGACGGAGAGAAATAAAAAAGGGGAGAGAGAGGGGCTTCATAAAAATTGTTGAAACCCGAGCATGGCATTTTATAGGTTTGTAAACAAGCAAGAGACAGAGAGAGGGAGAGGCCGCCATCCAGGAAGAGGGAGGACATAGGTGTAAAGGAGAAGGAAGGAACTCGCAAAGGAGAAGAAAAAGGAGATAAGTAAGAAGGGTTTCTTCTTCAAGCTTTGAGGTAAGTGTATTGTCTCTTCTCTCTTTGTTTTTCTCTTTTCTTTACTTCTCTCTTTCTTTTTGTGGATGAAGAGATGTATAGAGAGAAGAAATGAGAGAGATCAACATGCAAAAGGGAGATTGAGAGTCAGAGTGAGAGAGAGGCCACTGCCACTGCCAATCCACCACAAAAAGAGAGGGGACAACTACAAAGAAGGAGGGAACCCGTGAAGGAGAAGAAGAACAAGGAGAGAAGTGCAAAAGGATTTTGCATTCTCTCTTCTCTCTTTGTTTTTCTCTTTTCTTTACTTCTCTCTTTCTTTTTGTTGATGAAGAGATGTATAGAGAGAAGAAGGGAGACAAATCAATGCAAGGGATATTGAGAGAGAGAGAGAGGCTACCACTGCCACTACCATTGCCATCGCATCCACTAAAAGAGAAGGGACAACTACAAAGGAGAAGGAGGTAACCCATGAAGAAGAAGGAGAAGAGACGCACGAAAGGATTCTTCAGACGTCAAACTTCGGACCAGGGGTCTGCACGCATTTTTTTCCCAAAAAAAAGGGGCTCTTGAGTGTGAGTGTGAAGTTTTGTCGCATTGCGATAAAAGGTTACAGATTTACAATCACACGATGGACAGTGCATATGAAGCTGCATTAACCCGGTTTTGGGGTTTAAATGGTTTAAAAGTTCATTCTTCTTCTTATTTTTACAACATTGTTTCTTTGCTTCCTCCATTCTCACATCCCCAACCTCTGTCTCTTCTCCATCTTGCCCTCCTGGAGCTTGCATGGCACGCTTCAAGCAAGCATGTCATCGTTTTGGCCATGGGAAGGCCTCATGCCAAGGCCCACCACCTCTAGCAGCCATCCATTCAAAGCGCATCACAATCACAAACGTGTTCCCTTGCTCATGCTTTTTGACTGATGGCAGAAAGAAGGGCCTACATACATGATATACTACATGTACCTTCTATTACCAAGAACCTATTGTCAGTTGGACAAATGGCAAAACAAAATTTGCAAGAATCTACTATTAGTTGGATAGATGATTTGAGCCGACACACATGGCTGTACATTTTGAAGTATAAGGGTGAGGTGCTTGATGTCTTTAAGAAAATGGGTTTATAAAGTGAAATGCAAGTCAAATGTTTCGTTGGAAATGTATAAAGCATGGTTGATTGCAAAGGGATATGTGCAACAGTATGGCCTAGATTATGATGAGACTTTCAGTTTGGTTGCCAAGATGGCAACGGTGAGAATAGTCATTGCATTAGCGGCCTCCAAGGGCTGCAAATTATGACAGATGGATGTAAAAAATGCATTCTTGAATGGTGACTTGCTTGAAGAGGTATATATGGAGCAGCCTGAGAGTTATGTACACAACCTGAGGTGTATATGGAGCAGCCTAAGGGTCATGTAGAACATAGCTTGTTTACAAAGAAAACAGAGCATGATTATGTTTTTCTAGTGATTTATGTTGATGATTTGATCATCATTGGAGATAATGATCATGGGATTGCTGAAATTAAAGCAATGTTACATGTTGAATTCAAAGTCAAGGATGTTGGTGAGCTGAAGTACTTCTCGGGATTGAGGTTGTGTCTACACCTTAAGATATATAGCTGTTGCAATATGCTCATGATATGTTGTTGAAATATAGCATGATGGAGTGTAAAGCCATGGAAACACCATTGGATCAAAATGTTAAACTTGCAGTTGATGTTGGGACTGAGATCAAGAATGTTACTATGTACAAAGAGGGGTGTGTGTGTGTGTGGGGGGGGAGGGTAGGTAAGAGAGAGTAGGCAAGAGAAAGGGAAAGAGAAAATGGATAGAGAAAGAGTAAGTATAAGAGTAGGAGAGGGAGAGAGTCTTAGATAGAGTAAGAGAGTATTAGAGTAATGAATATTTTGACCTTACCTATATTGCAGCAAAAAGATTAGTAATGAGGTCACACATGTTGAGAATCTACCTTGAACAAACATAACTACAACTCCTAGGATTCTTGAATTAGGAAATGACAAACATTAGAAACTAATCTTTAGAAAAATGATGTAGTAATTTAGAATACAACTTGAATAGTAAAGGAAACACTCCATCCTAAAATTTACACATTACATTTTCTAAACATGGAAATAATAGAAAATGAAAGTTAATTTCTAGGAAGGTGGTATAGGAATTTGGGACAATCATAGACATACAAGAGTAGTCACTGTCTTGAATATTTTGATATGTATGAAACTCTAGAAGGTGTGATCTATGACTTTTACATAAGGAAAATTGTATTTTTAAAAAAGTCTATAGGGTATTTTATATCAAACCATACATAAGCATAGAGAATAAGGTCTTGAGGTCGTAATTAGGTCCTCAGGTAGTGATTGAGTCCTAACACACAACTCAATGGATGGCTGCATGGTAGCCATGACATAAACCCACATATCCCTTGATCCAAAGTGAAATACAATGCAACCATTTCAAAGCGACATACCATGGCTAGGAACCCATCAAGTACAATGACATCAATAGATCACTCTTTAATTTGTGAAAATATTTAACATTGTGATGCTTTTTTTGGAAAATCCTAAACACCCTAACTTGTAACGAAATGTTTATTTCTTGACAACTTGTACTGAGCTTTGGTTGATGCTTTTTAGTTTGGAGAATCAATAAAACTAGAACTTCTAATATGTTAGAAGTCCAAATTCTATTTATTTCTTGCATTTTTATATGCTCTTCACTAGGGAAAAGAGGGACATATGCTTGACACAACATTTTGTTCTATGCACATGACACTGGCCTCTTATATCCCTTCGTCTCATTTACTTCCATGCAATTGGAAAGATGCACTTAACTGCACCATCTTCATGCACAACATAGCATGTGGCCCATTGGAACTATATTTAGTAAACTTAGATGCATGTGCACTTGAGATTTCACCTTCATTGTGCACTCACCTTCTTTGCAAGACACTTTGGGATACATGCTAGAGTTAGGAATCATGGATTGAGAGGGAAAGGTGATAGGGTGAGCTAAGGGTCATCATGGTTAGTATCACTTGGGTGAGAAGGGTTTTCTCAAATCACTATATCCATTATAAGGAGGGTTGTGTAATGGACATGCCATGATTAAGTGTATAGATTAATTCTTGCTCATACCATATAAATCCACACCCCATGTGAACATACCCTTAACAAGACATCCTTAAGCCAACCATGCAAACCCACCCTTACCATGTCATCATAGAGCTTTCTACAAAATATGCCATGTCATCACCTACATCATCAATGATGTCATCATGGAACATTTTAGAACATCTTTAGCCACCCTCCAATACCTATAAAAGGAGGGGCCCTCAGTCTTGCCAATGCCAGTCTTGGGAGCTCAAGGAGTCGAGACCTCAAAGTAAGTAACTTCAAGTTCCAATTCTAGTTCTTGTCTAGTCATGGTATCTAGGCTTATCTTTTCTTTCATTATACTCTTGTTGTCTTGTCACCTTGTAATCTCGTAGTATGAGATATTGTCTAGCACTATCTTGTATCTTGTTCCTTGTCGAGGGAGATCTTGTAATTTTGATATCTTGTATATCCATACCTACGGTCCCGGATTGTGGGATTTTTCATATATTGTTAAGTTATCATTGTACCTTGTGCCCCTACATGGGATAATTTTGTAATCAGAATTCTTGTAGCAAATCTTACATCTAGTCTAGTCTGTCAAGCACAATCTATGCTCAAATAACAGTTTGGCAAGACTACTTTCTAGCCCTACTGAGAACCATGGATGTGATCCCTGAAAGAATCATGGCTTTCCTTCAAAACCTCCAACAATAAATTCAAGACTTTAATGAATGACAAGTGCAACTTCAAATATAACACCCTATGCATCTAGGACGCCGTGTGCTTCAAGAGATGCAATACTAGATTCAAGACTTGCAAAACAATAGAGGAAGTGATCAAATGATTCCGCATGTTTATCAATCCCGAACAAGAGAACCCAAGATCAGCATGCCAGAGAAGTTCAATAGTGACCATTCGAAGTTTAGGGGATCCTTGTAATAAGTAAAGCTCTATATTTGCATGCAACCAGATAGATATCCAGATGATGCTTCTAGGTGGGATTCATTAGGACTTTGCTTTGTGGTCAAGCTTTATCATGGTTCGCCCCAATCTTGGAAAATAATATGCCAATACTTCATAATTATGAGGCATTTCTTTGCGATCTCACTTCCACATTGAGATGCAAACATTGGTCGAGTAGCAGAAACAAAACTTTGAAAGCTATGATAAGGTAATTGCCTTGCCTTTGTTTATGCATCTAAACTTGGGTAATTAATCTGTGACCTCGCTTGGCATAAGGAGTATTTTATAGGCCAATTTAGTTGGAATCTTTGAGATGACATGAAGGACCTCATGCTCACTATGCGTGGGGAAAAAACACTCAACAATTATATCATGCAAGCCATCCAATGTGATAATAGATTGTTCGAGAGGAAGCAGGAAAAGTTAGAAGAGTTAAGGCCTTGCCAATGGAACCTAGCCCCAATTAGAGACCCAATAAGAGAATAAACCAACTCTGAATCAATGCAAATAGAAAATACAAAATTCTAGCCTTTGACTCCAGAAGAAAACCAAAGATGAAGAGAGAACTATCTAATCCAAAATGCTCAAAATCAGTACAAGCACTATACAAACCAGCATCATCTTCGACATCCATCATACAAAGTTGGTGATAAAGTATGGTTACTCATGCATAACCTCCAAACAATGTCCTCCACCAAGCTAGACCACCAGAGATTTGGACCCTTCACTATCATAGCCCAGATCAACCCAGCTACTTTACTGATTCCAATGTCCCAGCACCATGAATATCCACCCAGTCTTTCATGTTTCCTTGCTCAAGCCATACCATAGCTCGAGATCTAATCCCCCACCACCTGTCTAGATTGAAGATCATGAAGAATATAAGGTTGAATATATCTTAGACTCCAGGATCTCTCAAGGTCGATTGGAATACCTTGTTCACTAGAAAGGATATGACATCAATGATCGCACTCTTGGTAACCTGTAGAATATCTCCAAAGAGCATCTCTCAATGTTAAAGAATTTCACAGGAGGAGGAATCCAACAAAACTACTAAGCCACTCTTTGTGGAACTCATCATTAGAGGAGGGGATGATGTCACAGACATGCCATGATCAAGTATACATATTAATTCTTTTGATGCCATATGAAACCACACTCCATGCAAATGCATCCTTAACAGGACATCCTCAAGTCAACCATGCAAACCCACCCTTGCCATGCCATCATAGAACCTTCTAGAAGATATACCATGTTATCACCTTTATCATCAATGATATCATCATAGAACATTCTAGAAGATCCTTAGATGCCCTTGAACACCTATAGAAGGAGGGGCTCACTATAGAGCTCCATAGTCTTGCCAATGCTAGTCTTGGGAGTTCAATGAGTCGAGACCTCCAAGTAAGTAACTTTGAGTTCTAGTTCTAGTTCTTATCTAGTCATGGTATCTAGTCTTGTCTTGTCTTCCATTATACTCATGTTGTCTTGTCACCTTGTAATCTTGTAGTACAAGATCTTGTCTGGTACGATATTGTATCTTTTTAATGCCTATCAAGGGAGATCTTATAATTTTGATATCTTGTATCCATAAAAACAGTCTCGAGTTGTGGGATTTTTCGTATCTTGTTAAGTTATCATTGTACCTCGTGCCCTTATGTGGGATCATTTTGTAATTAGAATTCTTGTAACAAATCTTGCATCTAGTCTAGTCTCTTGCCATAGTCTACTACTTCCATGAGACGTTGAGAGGAGTCTCATTGGCATTTGAGAGGAGAGGAAAATAGTGCTAAAGGACTTTAGAAGTAACAAGGAATTTTGTGTGGACCTTGCCTTAGGCACAGAAAAGCACAATGTAGACACTACTCAATAACATATATATCCTTTGTGAAAATATTAAATGCTTGGTCTACATTACGTGATTTTATCTAACAATTTTCACCTCATGATTGCATGCATGAACATAAGTACATTGATTACAAGCATGTCTCCTCATAGGATGCACTTGAGGGTTGTGTAGGAGTCCTTGGCAATGGGCATTACTGTGAGGTAAGGGCTTCATTTCATCAACATTCATCATGAGAGACATGAGAGGGGTATGGGGCAACTGTAGATCCTTTAAAGGTGAGAAAAAAGAGTGCTTATATGTGTTAGCATGTTTATATTATATTTTATGGCATCTTGTGTATAGACTATGTGTGTGTGTATGTATTTTGAAATTGTTAACCACCTCAGTGCAAGACAGAGAAAAAGGAAGCGAAGATAATTTGAGAAAATTCAAAAATATGGAGCAAAGTGGAAAAAGGTGGCCCAACAAAAGAATAAGAGGAGAAAATGCCAAAAGAGCAAGGGCAACCTTAAAAGTCAAGGCAAAGGCAAGGACACATTTTAAAATGTAAAGGCACCTCCAACTTTTGTAAAAGAGTGCCAAGCTCCCTCCTGTGCAAGTTATAAAGAGTAGATAGGCATAGGTGAAGGCATAATGTAAATAGAGGGGAATAGGAAAAAAGGACCTTGGCAAGATGGCTGGTCATGGAAAAAAAGGGGATGGTTGCCCAAAGGGATAAGGGCTTGTATAAAAGCCAAAAAGTGAATAAAGAAGCTCATCATTGGTATGTGGCAAAAGTGGTTCTCTTCTTCTTCTTCTTCTTCTTCTTCTTGTTGCTTGCTTGCTTGCCCTTGTGCTCGAGAGAGGGAGTGAGTGGCCGTGGTGGAGAAGCTCTTCATCTTCTCCTCTCTTCTTCTCTTCTCTTCTCTTCTCTTCTGTTCTCTTCTGTTCTCTTCTCTTGTCTCTCACTTTCGGAGGGGTTTTAGTTGAAAGGTAGTATCCACCAAGGATCAAAGAGAGAAGAAAGTAGAGAATAGGAGATAGAAGAGAAGAAAAAGAATAGACAAGAGGTACACAAGATAAAGGCAAAGCTCAATGAATCAAAGCACTATGTATTGATAAAACCTAAGAAGATAAACAAAATCCTTGTCTAGGACTACTCAAAAGCAATCTTCAAGCATTAGATCTCCTAGAGCTTCGTGCTAGACCAAAAATGTACACCAAATATTAGTTTCTTATTTGCTACACAGACCACATATTTGATGGTTTTGTTGGCTCCGAAAGGGGGGTAAAACCCCAGGACACGTGCTCAGAATTCTACCAGATCGCTCCTTCTTCTCCCAGTTTGGAGTACTGTTTGCTACTTGTAAACTATGATTATACGTCGCATGATTTCGAAAGCCCTCCTTTTTGTGTGAGATCTTTCAAAATCGGTTGAAAAGCTACTTTATTTTTACATGTCACTCTATTCTAGAAGTTTTCTATAGCTTTTTAGGATATTTACGAGAAATAATATCCAAAATATCAAAAATAGGCTAAACTTGCTCCCGTATTTTGGAACTAACCATACTATAGACACTAGCACTAATGACTAAGATGACATTGAATCTCTAGATTACTAAGAAAGCCGAATGATGATGCACTCTAGGGTGTTTCACATTGTGTGTGGCATGACAATGTGCGGCTATGGAGCATGAAGCTTGAAGGTGGAGGATTGAGTTTTCTTGAGCTTGTATCTTGGATCATGGAGCTATTGGTGTACTTGATCAAGGAGGGTACTTGATCGGGCTTTGAGGTAAGCTCACTATACTCATAGGCTTGAGAGCGTATACAACTATGTGATAGGTAGCCATTAGCATTCGGCTTGAAACACGTGAGCAATAAGGGGTCTATGGGTCTTGGAAATCGAGCAAAATCTCCCACATTTTTGTTCAGTTATTACTAGGAAAAACGTATTCGAGTCTTGAGTGCGTGCATGCTCCAAACCGAGCACACTGGAGGGTTTTCCCCAAACCGGTGCTTGAGGTAAATAGGTAGGAAGATAGGATGTATGATCTTCGTTGCAAGTAAGTGTTTTGGATTTTTGAAATTTGGATAAGTGAGTTGGATTAGCATTAGCATTTGCCTATGATTTGTAGGCATTTAGTTAGGAAAAAATAGGGAAAGAAAAAGAAAACCACAGTAGGGTTTTGTGCAACAGCATGCCTAAGTCAAAAGAAAACGGGGTTGAAATCTAGCAAAGAAGAGGGAAAGGCATCCAAGGACTTTTGCAGAGGGGATCTAAAATCTTGAGAAAGGGGGAAGAGAGCACATTTTTTGTTTTAGGGCTTTGAAAGAGAGAGAGCGAGAGAGTTGGAGCTCCAGGCCAAGAACAAGTTTGAGTGCATCGATTAGGAGGTTTTTGACTACTCTAGGTACACACAAACCTTCCTTAGCACTTGATCAATGATTTTGGAAGTGCCAGGGTTTAATGTCACCTACAGGGATCGAATGATTTGAAAATTTTCTTCGTTGTGTGTTTGTGCTACCAGAATCGGACGTACGTCTTGAAGTCAAATTTCTAGAATTGAACCACTCAATATCTTATTAGAGAATTTGAAAATCTCCCAAGTTCCACTTTCAAATAAGAAGTAAAGATTTGACCAAGTGGCTAAATCTTAATCCCATATTTGATAGTAGGACTTGGGGGGATTTCTTATATAGTATCTAGAAAAAAATTCACCTTCAAATAAGGGGATAAGATTTGACCATGTGTCCAAATATTAATCACATTAGGAATTTCCAAACTTTATGAAAATTTTCAAACTCGGATTATCCGATTTTCTTAGTCGGACAGGCCCACAATTTTGGAGAGTTTGATTCTAGGAATTGGACCTCTAATAATCGGACACACTAACCAGAACTTGAAAACTGACCAATATAGCACATCCTAGGTTGGATAGAGCTCAACCTAGAGCAAGGAAAGTCCCCTATAAACATCTAGATATATCGGATGGCTCATAGAGCCTCTAAACTTCAAGATCACAACTCAGCCACCTAGGAAGTGATCTCCAATAAGCCTCTTAGACCACCCATCCGAAATGTCTTAGATGACCCAATCGAACCTGTTAGAGTGACCATCACCTGAGGAAGCAGACTACAAAAGTGTGTTGCATCACATTATTTTCGTCACACAAACATACACTTCTTGAACAATCACTTGAAGTGCACTCAGAAAGCAGAAAGCTTGATCTTACACTTTGCATGAAAAGAAGAACCCCACGAACACTTGAGCATACTTAAATTTGAGGACTAGTTGAACTAACAAGGAACTCACAAGCAAGATAAGCAACTTGAACGAACCTAGTATAATAAGAGAAGACCCTCAAATTTCAAATGGGCAGCCAAGGCTACCAAGTATCAAAAGCAAGCCTCTTGGAGGGCAAGGAGACAGACACGATTAGGGACTCAACCTTACTTGAGTTGATCAGTTTGATCGATAACCTAATGGACCAAGAGAGTGACCAAATGTTAGGACCAAGCTCCAATCATGAAAATGACCATCTCAACTTGGGAGAGTTTCTAGTCGATACCCAACAAATAATCAATCGATACGATTTACAAACCAAGATGGAGCATCATGGTAGGCCGGTTGAGGACATCATAGTTGACCTTGAGGAAGAACAGAGATTGGCAAAGAAGGCACTGCAAGGTATAACTGCTTACAACCACGAACATCTAGCTCAAAGGCTGAGGCAAGAAATATAAATGTGAGAGGTCCAACGAGTCTTAGCACTTGCCAATCGGAATAGGACAAGACCCAATGTGGAGAGGAAACGAGCGTTAGAAGCCGATCTCACATTGAGTGAGCTTCTCACGAATAGACTCATAGACAATATGGTTGCAGAGTAGAGCAAAGGGGCCCTAGCAACTTCATTGCTAGCGAGACTAGGAATCACCCCAAGTTCAAGGAGCCAACTGAAGATACTCATAGTTTCCTAGCAACTCAACAAGTACAAGCTCGACAACAACCTATATAGCTTTGTAGAGTAGTTTGAGTAGGTGTGTGAGGCGAATGGCCTAATAAACCTTGCTCAATGTACACAAGCTTTCAATCTTTGCCTAAGAGATAAAGGACGGACATGGCACACCAATCTAGATGACGCCAAACGCAACAACTTCAATACTCTCAACAACCTCTTCATTAAGAGATTCCCTATGGTGGGGTACTTGGATAACCTCATGGTTTGATTGATGAATGTCAATTAGAAGGACAAGGAGAAAATTAAGATTGCGTCACCCATGTGCAGAGTCTCTTTAAGAGAATCTCAGCCGCGGAGTGACCTAGTGAGCGAGCAGTCTCCACCGTATTCATAAGCGGAATTAGGAGTAAAGAGCTCCACAAGGCCTCAGTAGGCAACTCGAACTTGCAAAGGGATGTGCTAGCCATGGTCTTTGAAGAAGCCATATGCGTAGACAACCTACTCAAGGAGAGGAGCTCGAGAGCCACAAGCCAAGATAGTGCACCCTCTAGAGCCGTAGAGAGAGCTATCACCACTAGTGAGAGATCTAGTCAGAGTAACTAAGAGAAAGGGAAGAGTGTTGACCCAAGTGAAGAATTGGTGGACATAAAGTTAGAGATGGCCAAGATCTAGGAAATGATTAGAAGACCTACACGACTTTACGTGCAATGTGCCCATTGTGGTCTCAGGAGAGATAACATGCAAAAAAATATTACATGCAAGTTTATGGTGGTCTATTGTGTTGAGAAATGCTCATCAATATGCTAAAGAGTGTTTGCAATGCCTCAGGGAAGGTCAACCCCTTGATAGGGATAGGATGCAAGATAATCCTATATTACCACTTGAGCCATTCCAAAAATGGGAGATTGATTTTGTTGGACCCATTAAGCTAGCAGCCAAAAGGCCAGGTAATAGATACATTTTGTTTGCACAAACTATGCTACAAAGAAGGTGGAAGCTCATACATTAAAGGATAATAAAGCAACTAGTGTGGCTAAGTCTTTATATTCTAACATTATGAGCAGATTTGGTTGTCCTATTGAGCTAATTAGTGATTGAAGAAAGCATTTTTTGAATCAAGTTATTAAAGAATAGACTATCAGGCATATGATTCTATAGAAGAAATCCACTTCATATCATCCTCAAGCTAATGGTAAAGCTGAAAGTTCCAATAAGATTTTACTTCGCATCTTAAAGAAAATTGTTGAAGATAATAGGGAGGATTGGGACGTCAAACTTGATTCAGATTTATGGGCATTTAGGACTGCATATAAGGTTACAACAAGGCTTACACCTTCCGGGCTTGTGTATGGGTTGGAGGTTGCGGTGCCCATGGAATATGTGGTACCAAGTCTAAGAATAACAGTAACACATAAATTAGATCCTTAGGAATCACTGTACCACAGATTAGGACAACTCATGAAGTTAGAAGAGGATAGGGTTCTTGCTGCCTACATTTCAAGAATTACCCAGCAATGGAGGCAAGTTTGTGTGAATAGACATATTAGAAATAAAAAATTTCAAGAATGTGATTGCGTTGTGGTGTATAATTTCCGACTCGGTAAGTTTTCAGGCAAACCAAAACTCCCTTATGCAGGCCCATTTGTGATTTTTAAGGATGTTGGGAAGGACACATTTTTGCTTAAAGATTTGCAAGGCAAGGTATTGCAATCTGTAGTCAATGGATTTAGACTCAAAAGATTAGTGCAACCTGATCCGAGAAAATCACAAAAAAATATTTGTCTAACACTTTGTTGATTTTTTGTACATTTGAAGGTTTGAAATAAAGAAGAAGGGGGAAACAACCTCTTGGGAAATCCAAGAAATCACTGGATGGAAATATTTCATGGACCGATTTACCAAGGGGAGGTGAAGAGTAAAGATCAATGGAGGAAGGTGAAGGGAAAATGTGTAATGTGAAAAGAAAAGACATGAAATGGATTTGGAGCCATCCAAAGGGCATGTGAGGCTCATAATGTCATGGCTTTGGAGCCTTATGATAATTCAAACAAATGGGACCCTTCTTGGAAGCATTAGTGGAAGAAAAATCATGTACATGATTTTGTAAGATTTTTCAAAAATACTTCCACTCCAATGCAAAAAAACTTTTGAACATAAAAGTTATAGCGCGTGAGCTGAAGTTTTGGCTGGTATTTTTAAATAATTTTTTAGAGCTACGGGTCAGGAGATTTGGCCAAAATGGTGAATGCCAATTTTTTCCAATTGCGGTGGAGACCACCTCCCAATTTTATACACACCCACACTTTCTTCCCCACACTTAACACTTCCATAGAACATCATTCATTAGACTCCCAACCCTTTCCTCTCTCTCTCAAGCTAATAAACCATTAGAATTCCCCTCCTAAATCACCCTCAAATCATCCTTAATTGTAGTAGTAATGTATGAATTCTCACTACTCTCTCCATTATTGCTAGATATGATCTTATTTTATGAAGATTCTCTATCTCTTCTTATAGGAGAGCTCTTGGACTCAAGCTATGGGGGGGAGAATGGAGACAACTCACCTATGATGGAACTTGATTAAGTACAAAATTGGTCAACAAAACATCTAGATGGAGCTTCCACATTGGTGGAACCGCCTTAATGTAGCTTTGGTGGTGTTAATTCCTATTCTATCTTAACCTCCTCCCTAAATACCCTCAAGGACTATGTAAAGAGGCCTTCTCCTTTGTAATTTGAAAAAGAGAGAGCCAAGAGGCCTTATTCGGCTCTATTGATCCTTCCCCATTCTCTCTCATGAGCTTATGCAGTTCATTCCCTTACTATAGCTTATACATGCTCTACAGTGTAATAAGCCTATGCTATTGGTGTCCATATTGTGTATATTGGTTATTTCTTGAGGGTTCTCCATCTCTTGTGCCCTCTTAAGTTTTATTGATTCATCTATTTTTTGTAGTTCTCTCTCTCTCTCTCTCTCTCTCTCTCTCTCTCTCTCTCTCTTTCTCCCTCTCTCTCTCTCTCTCTCTCAGTTTTCCTCTCTTCTCCCTCACAAGCTCCTCTCCCTCTTGCATAGCGTCCTAGTCTGGTCTTCCATGACTAGGTTGTTGGAAACCAGAGTTACAACATTGGAATGTGTGCACAAGAGGGAGAAGAGAGCTCAAAGTACAAGAACAAAATCTTGCTTACTAAGTTTCTTAGAGTACAACTTGGGTACACTCTCCCACACTTGATAGTTACCCATAGGCTGTTTATATAGCCTCTACCAAGCTAGGGTTAGGGTTTCCCCTGCCTCTAGGGCTATTCACACTCATCTGCCCTTATATTCCCTTGCTTATAATGGGTTCCTATGCCAATCTTCTAACACCCCCCTCAATGCCAGGGTGGCATTGGATTACAAGGCATGTAAGATGTTCCCTCCCCCCTTCTTGGGATGCCTTTATAAATCAGGCTTACAAGGTTGTTTTAGATAGATGATTTAAAGAGTCAAAACAGTCAATCTTCAGATGGATTGGAGGCATAGTTGGCCACCAATTCTTTGGGTATATCAGGAGTGTTGGGGCATTTACTAGTGATATGCCATGTCTTGTTGCATTTGTTACATTTCATCTTCTCGGGATACTTCTTCCAACCGTTGTTTATAAGATGTCCTTTTTTCTTACAGAAAGAATATCTAGTGAGAGCTGTAAGTACCAATACTTGATCACGGGAAGTTGCAGATGCCTGACTGTTGTTGCTTTCTTTGTTGTTCCTCTTTTCTTCATCCAAACAAGATTGAATGGTACTTGCCAATGTAGGATTTGGAATGTTGGTGAGAGTGGCTACAAGAGAAGGAAACATTTGTTTTACAACTTTTAGGAGAATAGTAGTAGCATCTTCTTCATGTATTGGAGCTTGTACAGAGGCAAGCTGTGCCATAAGTCCCTTCATGTGAGAGATGAATTTTCCCAAATCTTCTCTTGATCGATATTCCAAGCTAAAGAATTCAATTTTAAGGAAGATTTTAGTATTTTTACCAGTGGCTCCATAGAGCTTTTCAAGCTCATCCCATTTTTCTTTAGCAGTGTTTAGTTGATCAACATGATGAATCAGGGATTCATCTAAGTGTAACAATATGATTGCTTGAGCACGTTGGTCATCCTCTATATCAACTAGATTTGCAGAGTTTACAACTCCACTGCCTTGAATGAGAGGCCAATACCCTCTCTCCATCATTTTGTATTTTATAAGTACCTGCCATGGGTGAAAATCTTTGCCATCAAACTTTCAAATTTGACGACGGACATCAGCATATGTTGTGGTCATTGGGAAGGTCTTATCACTTGTTAGGACAAAGGCAGTGTCTAGTCCCTTACAAATTTTCCATTGAATACGCAAGCAAATCAGACAATTTGAAATCAAAGTTGCAATGAAGAGAAAGGCTGAAAATCATATAAATGTAGTATTTCAAAGTATGACTGTGGTGGTCATTTCTTATGTATAAACTTCTTCCGAGGTTTAATATTCTTTTTAGAGCTAGGTATCCTGTGGATAGGCTGAAATATGATGGATTTATAGCCATTCACTATGCCTATATGGTTAAAGTGATACAGGAACCAGAACCCACTTCTTTTGAGCAAGCCATGGGAAAAGAAAAATGGGAGAAAGCCATGGATGAAGAAATGGATGCCTTGGAAGCAAATGCTACATGGGAATTGGTACCTTTGCCTAAAGATAAGAGTGCAATTGGTTGTAAGTGGGTTTATAAGGTGAAACACAATGCAGATGGTTTTGTGAATAGATACAAGGCAAGATTAGTAGTCAAGGGGTATGCACAAACATATGGCATTGATTATGAAGAAACATTTAGTCCGGTTGCAAGGATGGCAACCGTAAGAGTAGTCATTGCTATGGCTGCATCAAAGGGATGGTCTTTACATCAGATGGATGTAAAGAATGCCTTCTTGCATGGTGATTTGCAAGAAGAGGTCTATATGGAGTAGCCACCAGGTTATGTGCATGCTATTCATCCTGAGTTTGTTTGTAGGTTGAAGAAAGCCTTGTATGGCTTGAAGCAAGCACCTAGAGCATGGTCTGACAAGATAGGACAATATCTTGTCACTACTAGCTTTCAGATTTCCAAGGCAGATTTTTCACTTTATGTGAGAAAAACAGAGAAAGGTATTATGCTACTTGTCATTTATGTTGATGATTTGATTATGACAGGTGACAGTGATGAAGATATCATTCATGTGAAAATGCTATTGAAGCAGAAGTTTGAGATGAAGGATTTGGGAGAGCTGCGTTATTTCTTGGGCATTGAGGTGATTAGATCACCAAGTGGGATACGACTCTTGCAGAGGCAGTATGGATTGGACATGCTGTCCAAATATGGGATGATAGGCTGTAAGCCTATTTCAGTTCCTTTGGAGCAGAATGTGAAGCTGAGCGCAGATGCAGGTGAGCTTCTGGAAGACCCTACTATGTACAGGCGCATAGTAAGAAGTTTGATTTATATGAGTATTACCACGCCAGATTTGAGCTATGTTGTTGGATTGGTAAGTCAGTTTATGCAGGCTCCAAGGAAACCGTATTTGGATGCGGCTAGATGCATACTCAGGTATGTGAAGTCCACATTGCAGTATGGACTATTTTATGAGATTAGGGTTCAGATACAGTTGCATGGATACACTGCTACTGATTGGGCTGGTAGTATTTTTGATAGACGATCTACCAGTGGATATGTGTTCTCTTTTGGGAGTGCTGTAGTCACTTGGAGCAGCAAGAAACAACCTACAGTTGCCTTGTCGAGCACAGAGGCTGAGTACAGGGGTGCAGCAATGCCTGCATGTGAGGTAGCTTGGTTGCATAAGCTACTTTATGATATACATCAGTCTTCTACAGATGGACCAGTTGTCATTTATTGTGACAACATGAGTAGTATACACTTGGCAAATAACCCAGTCTATCATGCTAGAACAAAGCACATTGAGGTGCATTATCACTATGTGCGGGAGAGGGTTTTACTAGGTCTTATTGATCTAGTTTATGTCATCATAGAGGATCAGGTAGCTGACATATTCACGAAGGCATTGGGCGCAGAGAAGCTGCGCAAGTTCAGAGACCTGCTTGGTGTGCAGGAATTGGGATTGAGCTCGAGGGGGAGTGTTGAGATATCGAGCTCCACTTGTGATATGCCAGGGTGATCGTTGTGCATTTATGTCACCGACTTGTCAGTTATGCAGATGCGGTTGGTACACTGCCCATGAATAATAGCTAGATGATAGCTAGCCTTATCTACTCTAGTTCGTGGCTCAGTTAGTATGCCACCTTAGTTAGTTGAGTTTGGTTTGAGACCCATATATAGGGTTCTTCTATTTCTATGTACTAGAGTTCCTTTGGCTTACACAACTAAGGAGAGGAAAACTGTTTTCAGCCTCCACCTTTGTGTGTATTCCCCCATTGTGCAAGCAATAAAGCTACAAGTGAGACTCCTTCCTTCTCTCCCACAATCTTGACACTTACTAACTTAGATTGAATCAGGAGGATATCCACTTTCAATAATCCAAGATAAGATCATTAAGAACAACTCACAGCACGTGTGTTTAATCACTCAATCTTCTTTAGAGTAATGTCAATATGTGTATTTATTAAGGTGGCCAAGATACTAGAGTTGTGAGCTACACAAACTATAGAGGTCAATTGCCAAGACCTATGGACCACTTATTATTTCAAGCGTTTCAAGCCGAGCGCTAATGGCTACCTCTCCCATAGCCGATGCGCTATCTCTCTCTACGAGTGTAGTGAGCTTACCTCCATGCCTGATCGAGTTGCCTCCTCTCCTGAACAATTCGGTAGCTCCATGATCCAAGTGTAAGCTTCAAGTGAGCTTGATCCTCAAGCTCCACACTCGAAGCTCCATTGCCGCGAGCAAGAGAAGAGATGAGAAGAGAAGAGAAGAAGGGAGGAGAATATGGAGAGCTTCTCCACCGCGGTCCCTCACCCTCACATACTCACTGACTCACACTCTCACACTCCCTCTCACAAGCACAAGCTCAAGCAAGCAAGAATAAGAACAAGAAGAGAAAGAGGAGAGCTTCTTATTCACTTTTCAACTTTATATAAAAAACCCTAAATCCCTTTTGGGTGGTCATCCCCTTATCCCCTTTTTTACATGTCCGACCGTGGCCTAGGCCATTTTTCCCATTGTCCTCCTATCTTTTTAGCTTCCTTCTTACCGCCCATCTACCTTTACAATTGGCACACGCTCTTTTACAAAATAAATCATGGTGAGTCTTGCTCTCTTTTACAAAAGTATTAACTTGTACTTTTTATTGTGTACCTCTCTCCTTGATTTAGGACTTTTTTGCACTTCTTGTGTTTCCAAATTTTTATTGTCACGCCTTCATCTTTCAGTTCACTTTTTACTTGGACTTGTTTTCTGCTTTAGATGTGTCGGATTTTCCACCTGATTTGTTTGAGAATTAACATTTTACCCCTCTCCTAGATGAGTGCCAATCCCATGGCACTCACCATCGTAGATAGTAGGCTTTGGTATGCACCGAAGACGCATGTGGAAGGGACTACTTTGGTTTTTCGTGGAGGAGTTTTGGTGGTGGTGCGGATGAAGGTCATTGGTGATACTTTTTTGGTATGATTGGATAGTGATAGGGTTGTTATAGTTGGAGATGTGGCTATTCTTTTTTGGGAGTTGCACTCATGGCTGGCATAAGTGTTGGTTTTTGGGAATTCTGCATGTGACAATTCTTTGATGGGCTTACATGATAATAAAGAACAGGAGTTCAAAGTTGAGTATTGATGAAGAGCTGACTGTACTTTCATTGGAGTCTTCAATACTTGCAATTGAGAAGCTCTCACATGATCTCTCCCTAGGGGTTAGTGCTAGTCTTCGTATCGTGTACAAGACGTAGTTTGATTAGTTTGGGAGACAGGTCAAACTCTAAGCAAGCCGAGAGTATTGTCTTGTACTTGAGGACCCAAATTATGTATAGATTGCGTTGCATATATTATGTGAATGTACGTGCATTTAGATAGTATGTAGTTGGTCTGGTTCCTTATAGCAATGTGTGGATGAAGTGAGGGTTCAATGGGGTGGAAAAAATTATCGATGTTAAGGAGAAGTACATTTGAAGGTTCTTGAGACATTATTTGTGCTTTTGTTAACACAATGTAGGATAATTGAGCTCATTGATGCCAAGATTAGATTGCAAAGGCCAGGATTAGACTTGATCGGGTAGTGGGGGACCTTCAATGTCAATGTGGCCGATTGCCATTGTTGAGTATACCTGAAAAAAGAAAAAGAAAGTGCACTACCTGGGGGTGTGTCCGTCCTTGGGGGGTTCACTATATATATATCCTCTACATAACGTGCGTTCATGGCCTATTTATAAATATCCTAATTTATGAATTTTTCTTGAATAAAACACAACCCTTTTCTATTCAATCAGTAAGTAACCCCTTTATATGACAACCTTTTGTATGTAAAAAAGGTATAAAAATGGTGTTTTAAAAACCCCTTATTTTGAACTCACGTTACATACACATATATTTACGAGTGACCTTCCCCCCCCCGAGCATCTATCTCACTATGTAGTATTGCATGGTGTCCATGCTAGTGAAACTGGGAGTTGAGTCAAACGCTAGGGAAGCCTATGGTGTTGTCCCACACTTGATGACCCAGTTTGTGTACAAGGGAGGTGTTGTGGGTGTCACTTAGGGAGACAAATCTAACCATAGGAAAGCATAAACTCCCTAGGTGTGTCCTGCCCTTGATGTGGCCCTAAGTATGGAGTAGCATGACAAGAAGGACTAGGGGGTTAGGCATGGAGCCAACTGACCAAGGCCACCAGACATGCCTAACCTGAGGACCCCTAGGTGTAGTATTTGTGTGGCACTCTGATATACATGGAAAAGCTCATTGTTCCTTTTCTTTTTCTTTGTGTGGTTCTTTTGTTTGTTTTCACTTTTTTTCTTTTTCTTTTTCTTTCTCTTTTTTTTTTGTTTTGGATATGCATTGGGAGAGGGCATGCAAGACATCATCCTGATGCTCCTGATGCTCTATAATAGTTACATTTCGAGGGGGCCTAAGAGATTTACCAAGGAATGCATGGCTTGGCATGGAGCCCTTTTCTCTTGTAAGTGTACTTATTATGGCTACGGAGGGGGCTTGGTTCCTGCACTCATTCTTTCTTTTGTTGATCTAATTTGGAGTCATGTCCTTCTTTGTGGACTGCTCCTCGAGCTCTTGTTGAGACGGCTGCATTTGCTGTTTTTGCTCCCTAAGCCCTAGCAAGGAGAGTTCCTATGAGGTTCAACTAGTTGAGATTAGGGAAGCACATTGCTCCTCTACTCCTACCCGTGGCATGAAGTCCATGCTACAACAATGTGCCAACTTGTAGGCTAAATCTTTGATTCCATCTTCATTAGAGAAATCTCCTCCTCCCTTTTGCCTTAATTGTTCTTCGTCCTCTTCTTATGTTTTCTTGCACTCTCCTTCTAGTCTCTTCGATTCCTCCTCCACCCATTGTAGCTCTCTATTTTCTTTGTTTGTTATTGTTGAGAGCGTGGCTCCTACCAGATGTAGAGTTTGTCCAAGAAAGAGAGATGTGTGAAAATGAGGAAGCTCAGTGTATTATGACCCAAGGAGAACAGGGCATCGACCTCAAGTCCTATCTCAGTATCTAAGAATATACCATTAGGGCCAAAAACACTTCCAAAAATGCACTTTTGTTAATCACGGGATTAAGAAACAAGCCAAAGAGAGTTTGCCACGTGTGCAAGAATATGCTATTCTTGTCTCCTCTTTTTTAGAGATAGTGGAGTCCATTTCGTGATTCTCTCTTCTTTTTTAGCCAAAATCCCCAAAGTTTGACATGTTTTGGAGTCCGAAAGACCTTATTTACTCACAAATCTAACAAAATATGTGACAAAGTTGTGATGAAATTAATAATAAGTTTTTTGAAAGTCGGGAGATCTTTTAATATTCTTTTTGGCGCCCAATACATATTCATTTGTGTTCTTGACGCTACTTTTTAGTTCATTCACCCCTCTTTGAGCTTCTTTCTCTGCGCTTTCATTCTTTTCATGGCTTCCTCTAGGCGCCCTTCTCGTTTAATACACTCTTGCACAGTCTATAGCCAGGGAGTAGATGGAAATTAGGAGCCCAAAACCTTTAGTGTAAACGATTGGGTTACCATGCTGCCATCTTGCTAGGGCTCTCATAAGGTGAAAAGAAGAAAACGAGATGATATAAAACATCACTGGAAGGGGCGTATCATTGCCTTCAAAATTATGCCCGAAGGATGGTTTGTCAAGGTGCAACATGTTTACATGGCCAAGGATATGCACTTGCCTCCAAACGAACATGTTCCCTAACAAACACATTGTAAGTTATTAGTTGAATAACGTATGTAATTCTTTTCGATTTAGGAAAGTACTAACAATTGATTCGTCATTGCATATATCTTTCCGTCAACAAGTATTGAATGGCAACCTGTGGAAAGCCTAAGTGGGACTTTCCATGCCATTCATAAGGTATTGACAGACATTATTTCTACCAACCAAACTGTGTATTTTTTTAGTGAATGCAAGGTTTTTATATATTATGCACAGTATGTGGTTCCCTCTAGAGCGGATAGGTATGGGCATATCGAAGATTTGCCATTGCCAAGTCTTTCATCTCTAAACTGGGAGATTCTTGACAAGGCAACGGTGCAAAGTTTCAAATTCAAAATATCTCAGGATATTCAAAAGTCCATGACAGCTGGAAGGATCTCAAGAAGAATACGTTTATCATGGTTTGTACCCTCCATATCTTCGTGGCTTGCTTCAAAACAGCAAATTTACAAAGAACGAAGGTATCCTGGCTAAGTAGAAACTTTTCGGAAGAGGATTTGGACAATACTATAGGGACACTTTGGAAATCTAGAGAGTGCAACCATAAGGGTGATATCTTGAGGTGCAGTGCATGCCCTCAATCCTTGGCTTTGGCTTACAGTATCCCTCACCAAACTCTTTCTTTGGGCTTTGATTACAGGAGTTCCTCTTTTTCTTTTGTGGCTTGGGAGGCTCACTGGCTGCAGCAGAAGTAGGCTCGGTGGGTGCAATTGGAGGGGATGAATCCTTCACAGGGGAAGCCTCACCCTTAGCTTCTTCAACTTCAGGAGAAGAAACATTCTCTGCACTGGAATGCTTTAACTCCATGGAAGATGCCTGGCCAACACCTGGTGTAGGGGGGATCTCTGTGGCCATATCCTCTGGGGTCTCTGATGGCCCAGCCTCAGCAATATTTGAAGGGAGTTCCTCCTCAGATTCATCAAATTGTAACTTCCTTCTACCCCCAGTGTTCTTCCTATCTACATAAACGTTTCTTGCAATTTTCCTTGTCCTTGCCATGCAGAGGAGGAAATAAAAGAGCCAGAAAGACAAAAGAGAGATAGAAATTTTCTAGAAAATTTGACAAGATAGCATTTGCTTGGTGGGCAGCAGACATGATACAACGTGAGGAGGAACAAACACGGAAGACGGATCTGATCATTCACGCCGTATCGGAGACAAGCACAATAGATGCAAAAGTAAAGAACTCCAACGCCCGTGAAAAGCTAGCGTGATATGATGCAAGAGGGCAATAGCGTGGACCACCAAAAGACGCCCTCGCTCCGTATCAAACAAGGGGCCATGAAACGACGCAATAGGAGGAAATCGGGAAAGATGTAGAAGCACCCTCACTTCGTATCGAGCGAGGGCAACCGATACAATGCAACAGGAGAGGAACACAATAGGCACAGAAGTGGGATCTCGGTCCGTATCGGGCAAGCATGGTGCAAGAGCTTGAGAGAATGTAAAGTGTACACGTAAGCAAAAGAGTCCTTTATATACCCTCATCAACCATGCCACGTGTCGTGACACGTGTCTCGCATTAATTGTGCCACGTATCTGCCTAACGTCTATATGCCATGTGCAGATTAATGATCGGGCCATGTGTCATTTTGCCACATGCATTGCTGACGCGTCTCATCCCACGTGTTGTTTGCCACATGTCACAACTCGGGCTTGCCACGTGTCACACCCCGATTTTGCCAGCCATGTGTCACATCACGGCAGTGCCACGTGTCTTGGCCTAACGGCTAGTGCAACATGTCGGTGCTCAACAACTAATGCCACATGGCATAATTGCATGACCTATATAAGGAGGTGTCGGTCATCTGTACGGCTTTTTTGGCTGCCTTTTTGGACTTCTTCGTTCGTCTCCTGATACGGCGCGAGGGTGAGTGTTCATTTTTTTCGGGTTTGCCTTCTCGCGTCGTTTCGGGCGTAGCCTTCTTCTTGTCTCGATTCGGCGCCGCTTTTTGCTTTCCCAGATTCTCGTTCATTTCCATTCACCTTTGACTGTTTGTTGTTGTACTTTTCACCATACGGCGCGAGTAGCAACATACGTCTTTAGCGTTTGCATCTCATCACACCGTATCATGCAGGCCTTGCAAATATGTCTGAACCTAGAGATTTTGAGGGATCCAAGGTTCTACCAGGGAGTAGGAAAAGGAGAAGGCTTTCTATAGGCTCAAGGACTTCAACATGTGATGAGCCTGTGCATTCTATTTCTTCCCCATGCTCCACCACCAGTGTCAGAATGCCAAGGACATCTCTAGGGAAGGGAAAGTCCGCAATGAGAGTTCTTGGAGTATCAGATCTTACTGATGTCACTCCATGAGAGAGGCTTCTTGACTTTATCCTTCAAAATGCATGGATCTCTCTTTCTATGGAGTTGTTAAGAATGTCTTTAATCCTGATTGGGATCTTGACAGTGTTTTACAATATTGTAAACAATATTTTTTGGAGGACTTTTTGGAGTTTGAAAATCTAGTAGGTCCTGCTATTGAAGTTGATACAAAGGAATATGTCCATGTTCCTATTGGGTCAACAGGCAATGAAAAGTCAGTGTTTACTAGGAGGTGTGGTGCCCACTCTCTGGACAGGTTTTATGCAAGAGACATATTGTGCTCTACTCATTCCAAGAACTGCAAGATTATGTCAAAGTCTGCTGCTTTTATTGTTTTCACCCTTGTCAAATATCCTATGAAAGATAATGAGCAATAGTTAGAAGGAGCAAAGTCTGCTAGCTTTTGTATGTTAGATGACTTGGCAGATGAAAAGGAAAGAGAGAAGGTTGTAGATGTAGATTTTGAGGCTTCTATTGCTGAGAAGCTGGATGTTGCTTAGTTCAAAGCTGAGAGCATCCTTAAGGAGAGCCAAGGAAATGCAAACCCTGCAACTGATGAGAGTTCTCACTATAATGTTCCTTCTCTACCATCTATACCATTCAGGGAGAAGGAGTACATATTACTATCCGATATTTAAAAACTTTTCAATCTTAGGAGGGAAGATTATTATCTAGCCATTATTGCAAAGGCTTCTGATGCTGCAAATGGGATAGTTGACACAGAGAATGAATCAAAGGACGAGATACTCAAACTTGATACCAAAACTGGAGATGATAAGTTTATTGATGCTAGTGAAGCCCTCTCTCTTTGTTTTGACAAGGCAAAAGATGCTGAGAAAGAGTTAAGTATTACTGATGAGGAGTTCGATCGCATGCAAAGCCAACTTGGGATTTCCAATTTTGGAAGAGAGGAGTCTGAGTACGTTAAAGAATTGATAAACACCAACAAGAAATCATCATCAATAAATTTATGGAATCCAGTTAAATTGGAGTACGATGAAAATCAAGTGGTAAGATTATTTCGAATTTGCTTTTACACATTGGTAGGTTTGAGTTCCACGCTCATTTGGTATGGGTGTTATTTGCAGTTGGAGATTACTGATTCAGATAACTTCTTGGGACGTGGCAAAGGATCGAGAACTGGTGGTAGTACATTGAAAGACATTTCACTTGGCCACTACTTAGCTATTCCTTTTTAGTAATTCATTGTAGTTTCTCAGAGGATGTAGCATGGCCCATACTTTGTATTAAAGCTCTTACAAGGCTTCTAGGTTTCTCAGAATTACAATATAATGCCCACAAAGTAATGTTTTTGGAAAAGACTGCAGCAATTAGGATTTTTGGCTATGGTCCAGGTTACTCTGCTTCTAGAGTAGGATACTTTTTTGCCTTCACATCCTACGCCTTGGCTGCAAACCGAACTGATGTAAAATCCATAGCTGGCTACAAGAGAAGAAAATTTCTACGTTATAGAGGAAAGATCCCTAAGAAGGAAGAGAATGTGAGAGCTTTGGAAAGCTAGCTTTGTATATATTCTATCTTATATATAAAAGTGTGACTGTTCATGTGTCATTGCCATCTTTTATCTGCATTCTTTGAAGTTTTCGTCAAAAAAACCAATTGAATAGCTCCTCCAAAGCATTGCTTTTTGTACCTCCTCCCCCATGCCTTGTGCTTCGAAAATAACTTGTGTGTGCTTGATAGTGGGATTTTTCCATGCCTTGGCTACTATAAGTTGCTAAGGAGCCGTGCTCCTCCACAAAGTAAGGTCCGTGAATATGAAGAATATGCTGCAATACAAAGTAACACTCATTTTATACCAATTTAAAAACCTGTCAAAATAAACCCATATTAAATAATTGTTACTTTACCAGATAAAAAGTGATATCTTTTTCTCCCCATGCCTCTTTTATCGCCTGAACAAGATTTGTGATTGATCTTTTGAACTCTTCCGCATATGTATATGTTGTCTTATGTTGCCTGAGGAGTTTCAGAAAAACATCAAGGTATATCCAAACCTCCATTCTAAGAAATGCAAGCCTCGGCGTGCTTGCAACATTTGTTGTGATCTCACATAGCTCTCTCCAACACTCCCAAACTACATTCACCTACTTTCCTGAATGGTTTCCTAAGAATCGTCTAGCTTTTGAGCCTCCCATAGAGACATCAGCCAAGATATCTCTTGTTTTTCCTGAAAGTGTTGGATCCTTTCTCAAGTGAACTTGGCATCCATGAAATCCCATTTTCAATAGTAATGCCTTGCATTTATCAATACACTCATCTGATAAAGATAATGGCTTAATGGAATATGCGTAGTCAAGATGCAACCTGAGAAGCTTATCGATTATTCTAATCTCTGCATACAAAGTACAAATATGAACATTCTAACAGAGATTGAAAGAATGGGATCCCAAATGTCTTCTATGTTTTTAAATTTACTCAAATCTATAGAGTCTCTATTTGGGGCTCTTCTTAATGGTCGCAAACTACTCCAATCTTTAGATCCAACACTTTCCATGCAATAAATGCAAGGATATTTTGCATTTGCACCATTACATATTCCAAGCATACATTTGATAGTTTTTAAATCAGCACTCATATGCTATTCCACATTAAAATTACCAACCCCATCAACTACCAACATTTCGCCTTCACTTTGAGACTTAATGATATTTGGAATACCTGTATGGTTGAACAACCATTTCAACGTTTGATGATTTTCAATTGGTACCTAGGCTACACCAATCCACCAAATCTCCATCTCGGATTGGATCTTATGCAATGGAGCTTGGCCCTCACCATTGTTGTGGTCCAATGCCATGTTCATGAGGCAAATGCTAACTCTTTCCATCTTCTGTCCCTTTTGAATCTGTGCTTCATCCAACTTCAAGGCAAACTTTAGAAAGCCATAACTTTCTTCTACTGTGATTTTATGCATGTGAACCATTGCAATTTGCACCTTTTTTAGATCAACCCATATATTGTTAAATGCATTGTAATAAAAAATTGCATTTTTTTGTTTTTCATAGGACATAGACCCTTCGACGTCAATGTACTCTCCAAAAACATGTGGAATCTTGCGATTCATGGCAATTCTTGCAGTCGAAACTGCAAGGGCTCGGGGAAATCCAAATTTAGTTACCCTATTGCGTCTAAGATTTTTAAACCATAATCCAGAGATAGCACGATAACCTTTCCGACTTATACCCACAGTATCACATGTCTCTACAATTTCATTTGCTTTCACCGTGCCTTTTAATTCCTTCACTAACTCTTTGAGAGTTAGACCTCTCAAATCCGCATTTTCGGGTGACTTAAGAATCCTCAAAATATCTTTCTTAGTCATGGTTTCCTTCAAAAGTTTGATTCTTTCCTCATTCTCTCGGATATTGATGCCTAATATGTTAGAGACATATTTCTTTGTAAGATTTAGTCTCCTTTTCTTTGCTCTCTCACACAAGTTGGTTATATTTTTTAATGGTCTCTTCCTCTCTCTAAATCCTACTAGAGTTTCTCTCAAGCGTGTTAGCTTATCCTGCAATGACTTGTTAACATTTTTCAAAACATCAATCTGACTTGTCAACTCTAAAATATTTGTTTGTGTAGTTTCTAGTGCTTTTTTCATTTCGTGCATTTGAGCTATATATGTGTAAGATGCAGAGTATAACCTCATACAGTAGGCAAGCATCCCATTGTAACCTTCTCCAACATATCTTATATGGTCATGGACATTGAAAAAAGGAGGTGGTTTAGCTGTAGAAGGATCCCTGGGATAAATATTTCCGTCCACCCACAAATGTATATGCTTCATTCCTTGTGTTCACAACCTGTTGGCTTCGATCTCATCTATCAATACTCAATGATATATACTTCTCCAAGATGTGTAAATCGGATCTAGTTGAATAGTTAGCTTGTATTTACGTGCGCTTGGGCCTGTGTTATTTGAAGAGGTATTGCTAGACATTTTAGCAAATGAACCGAGCAAGAATCTCACAGTGATAGGAAGCAAGTGCAACAAAAAGAATGGCAAAAGAAAATAGTGTGTAGAAAGAAAACGCAGGAGCAAACAAATGTGATTTTCGTGCAAAAATCTTGAAAATACAATATCTTTCAAGTTCCAAGACAAAAACGACTGAAAAGGTGACCCTTGACCTGGATTAAAAGATGAGGGAAATTAATGGCCGACCTCTTCAATGAACCAAATATTCTCTCATTAATCACATCTGGACAACCAAATTTAGAGGTTTCATTCTTCCTAAACCTCAACTAATTAGCACCTTAATCACTTTCTTACAAGTGCCTTTTTTGAAGTGTTTTTGGCCCTAATGCCAAGCTCTTGTAAGGCGACACTAAATACTTTTTTTTTCACTTACTTTTTTTTTTGCTCCAACCATTCTTATTAAATTTTTTGGCTAAATACCAACCCTACAAAAACAATGCATCGGAGTCTTACTCATCCCTAGGAACCTACTAGCCTTCATAAGGCAATGATCATCTGCTCTTGAAATGTTTATTTCTTTATTTTATTATTTGGTGTTAGAACTCCTTTTTACACACCTCTGTCCTTACATAGGTATTTTAGATATATTCATTGTATGTTTTCTTTTATTTGGCAGTCTGATCTATCTATCTCACAACTAATACAAATTCCTAGAAATAAATGCCTAGTAGGCCAATAGAACAAGGTCACAAGAATTACTCTCAAAAATAGCTCTTAGAGTACTCGATCATGTCTTTATAGGATAGGCGGACAACCCCCCTAGACACATCGAACCTACCCCTCGGACTTCATGCCTTGAGTGTCCGTCCCTATCAAAAGAAAAATACTCCACATACACATAAACATATAGCATAATAGGAAAAAACTTGTAAAGGAATGATATCACCTAGACTTGGCCACAAGAAGCTTCTACGTGTAGCGAGAGGCTCTCTCCAGGTGCTCCGTCGAATCTGTTTAGTATGGTACCAAAATAAAAGACCATTAACTAGGCCTGTACCAAACAAACAAATGGACCTCTTGGCCTAATGAGATAAACCACATCACTACAAAATGAAGGGCCCTCTTGGCCTAAGAAAAATATAGCTATAAAGCACACCATTCAGCATCCTGTTGTTGAAAATAAACCCTTGGTCCCCATAGAAACAATGTTGAAGTACAACACTAGACCAAGGGGATGGGCTACTCATGCCCTATACTAAATACTATACCAAGGGGATGTCCTACGAATATGCTATTGAATGATCCAATGTGTCCATGATAGAATCGGAATTTGGTCAATTGCTACCTAGCTCATAACCCATACTAACCATTGGTGGCCAAAACATGAAATGTCAGCAATCCCCATAGTAGCCATGGACTAACATCAAGAGGCAATTGTAAAATCCCCTCATGAGACCACAGTTAAGAAAGACATCTTCAACAAAAGCATAATTAGCCAGGGAATCTACAAAGTGATTCCACTGTCAAGGAATAAGCTAGCACGTCAGTGCCTCAAAGATCTCAAGGATATCCAAGATTGCATGATGGTATATGCTTAGAATGGGATCCCTCACACTATAGGTCCCATTCAATTGGTTGATCAGTAACTATGAGTTACCTTTCACCAATAATCGTCGAATACCACCACGTCTAGCTAGATTCAGTCCCATGAGCAATGCCTTGTATTTTTCCATGTTATTTGTAAAAGTAATGCCTAAATATGCTCCAATTTTTAGAACCACTCAACAATGGGGATCTTTTATGGCAACCCCAATACTTGCATGCTTAGCAGGTCCTCAAGAAGCTCCATCAAAATATAATATGTAAACCATGGCTTCATTGATATAACCTACTATGGCAATCAACCTACTTGTACTTATGATAATCAAAGTATAATTGAGAGAGAGTATGTAAGACATATACAATCTCTCCTTCCTCACTGAACTCAATAGGAACGCTAGTAAGAACCCTATGGTGTTGGTAGTAGACCTTAATATCACACGTAAAAGATCCATCTTGCCACTTAGTAATGTGATAACGCTTACTCCACAAAATAAATTTACCTTGGTGGTAACACTAATCTAAATATGGATGCTCAATATAAGGAATGATTTTTCCTATCCAACAGTCTTTGTACCCTCTACAAGTTTAAGCTAGATCTTGAAGGACATGCAAATGCACGAAGTCTAACGTCAGCTCCTATACATAATAGGGCTTTAGTTTATAGATATTTACTTTAGTTTTAAATTCTATCCCTTGCGAATCCACTAAAAGGGACGTAGGGCCATTCTTTCATATAGGAATAATTTTATAAGGACTATCCCATTTAGGCTCAAACTTAGTTACAAAAAGCTCACAATGGACATCGTATTATAAAACCAATTGACCCTTAGCAAATTTACACTTCTTAGTCCAAAGGTTATGAAGTATTTACATCCACTTCTTTCCTACTTCCTAATGTAGCAAGGCTTGTAATCTAATCTTGTCAAGATGTGCAAGGGAAATAAATTTTTCTTGTAAGGCTTCCTCTTCTCCCAAAGAATGATATAGAGCAAACTTTATTGTAGGCAACTTAACCTCCAAAGATAAAACACACTCTTCCCCATATACTAATTTAAAAGGGGTGTGTCCTATAGCTCTTTTGAATGTTGTATTGTAAGCCTAAACAACCACACACAACTTCTTATCCAAATCACGCTTACCCTCATATACCATCTTGGATAAAAATTTCACAAGTTTCTTGTTGGTATTTTCTACTTGCCCATTAACCCGGGGGTTATAAGGTGTGGTCTTGTTATGTTTAATCTTTAGAGCTTCCATCAAAGCCTCAATTACCTTATTCAAAATTCAAATACAAGCTCCTTAGATGGACCAAAATGGCAAACAATTTACTCCAAAATAAAATAATTTGTTTCTTTGGCATTATCCTTTATTGTAGCACGGGCTTCAGAATACTTCGTGGAATAGTCTATTATGACAATGATATAACATTTTCTTGTAGTTGACAAAGGATGTATAGGTCCAAGGAAATCAATGTCCCATTTCTCAAATGGTAGTATAGCCATAATAATAGTTAGTGGTCACTTCTTATTCTCCCTATTATCATATTTTGACATGTATCAGATCTCTTAATATATGCAAATTCATCCTAGAAAATGGACAGCCACTAATATTTGACTCTCAAAGCTTTCTGTATAGTCAACTATCCAGCAAAGTGCCCTCTACAAGTGGAGTCATGCTAACTCTTTCAAGATAAATGGAACCTCTTTAGACATATCACATATGTGATAAACATCATTGACTCCTTACCGATATAGTGTTCTTGTAACCAAGGTAAATTTCAAGGCTTGCTACCTAATTTTTCTCCTTTTAGCCTTCCACAAAGCGGCTCCACTCTTTCTTGTGGATAGATAGTGCGTTGTAGCAAGATACTAGGATGGAATGGATGTTGTATCTATTTAATAGACCCTCAAGGTCATTATCTTAAGTCAAGTCTTCCTTTGGTTCCTTGAAATCCACAAGACATTCAATGATGCCATGTAACTTCAGTGGCTTATTCCTAATTTCATAATTAAACTCTTGCAAAGTGATTGGCCACTTCACTAGACAGTCAGTTGGGTGCAACTTATTCAATAATAGCCTTAGCCTCTCTACCTTGGTATAAAACACTACCTTTTCATACAAGATGTAGTGCCTAAATTTCTTTGTTGCAAAGACCATCCCAAGAATAGTTTCTCCATGTAGATATAATTAATCTCAAACACACCCAATCGGCAGACTGCCAAAAACAATTGAATGGTACCACTTGTTCTCCCAAATTTGGGCTAAATAGTAGATATTATACATTGTAGCCAATGAAAATATATAAAATATCAACATCCCTTTTAGGTGCTTTCAAGACTTGCACTTTTGCTAATTCCTACTTCATATCCTCAAAGGATACTTGACACAGATCACTCCAAGCAAACAAATAGTTAAAGGACAATAGATTTGTCAATGGAAATGTTCTCTCAAGTAGTGCATTAATAAATCATCAATAACTATATACTTTTTTAAGAGTATATAGGGGATTGATAACACTATACTATAGAATTTGAGAATTCTCATATAGTTTGGGAATTCCCAATATAGTTAATATTTGGTCACATGGTCAAATCTTGTCCCCTTACTTGAAAGTGGAGTCTACCCTAATTACTATATAGGCTGCCTTTTCAAGTCCCACTTTGAATCATGGGTTAAGATCTAGCCCCATGGCCAAAGTTTTACTCCTTATTTAAAAGTGAGACTTGGGAGATTCCCAAAATCTCTAATAGAGTATTTTATAGCAATGACAATAATCTTTATCTTTTCATGATTGCTTGCAATACTAGCTGAGCTAACCACATGACCCAATAGAAATCCATAGGGCACTCCAAAGACGCATTTCCTTGAATTAAGAGCAATGTGGAACTATCTATGATGCTTGAAACATTGTTCTTAGAATAATTAGCTATCTCTCCCTTGTGGTGGCTACCTCTAGGTCATTAATCAGCTCCTCTAGGAAAATATCACCAAAAGTTTTATGAGCCATACATTGCTAAGACCCTAGTGCATTGCATAAGCCAAAAGCTTGGGTAAGTTACTCATGAATATATGTGTGCATCACGTAGGTTCAAAATAAGGTATTTTTAAAATACCATTTGTATACATTTTTTACATATGAAAGGATGTAATACAAAGGGGTTATTTACAAATTGAATAGAAAAGGGTTACGTTTTATTCAGAAAAAATTCATAGATAAGGATATTTATAAATAGGCATTGAATGCACTTGACGTAGAGAATATACATATAGTGACTTCCACGAGGCCAAAAGCCATCACATGATGAATATTATTCTCATCTTATCGTCCTCTACGATAGCCATTTGGTTTAACTAGCAAAACAACCCATAAATGAATAGATATCCTTGTCCACTAAACCGATCTAGAATATGATCAATAAATGTCAATGGATAGTAATCTTTAATTGTCTATTTATTAAGATCCCTAAAATCTATGCAAAGACAAATTTGATTGTTTTTTTCTAATAATTATTGGCAAACACTACTCCTCTATGTGTTGTACAAAAAATATCAGGCCAACCTTACATAATTTTTGTAGTTTTTCAAATAGTCCATCCCTTAGCTCAAAAATCCTCAGCTCATCATAGATTTGGAAAAAAATATCACAAAACTCTTCTAGACTAAGCATAGATCTTGATTTAATAGGTCATGCACCATCCAATGTAATGAGATCTAGCTCAATCACATCTGTGTCTCTAATTCTATCTTGACATTCTATTGCTCATTCAGAGTAACTTGGTAGATATCTTTTGTAGCAAAACCCTCTCTTGATTCATCACTTGTTGATGAAGTCTCACGACCATAAGGATCCTCTAATGTATCTAATTCCATTGAACATAAAGATATTCTCTCACTTTGAGGAGATTCAGGATATGCATACACTACTACACATCTGACACCTCTACCAAAAATTAGATGACTAGTGGGTATATCAATATGACAGTTGAATTGCAAGATCCATGGCCTTCCTAATAATACTTAATAGCTTGGCTACCTTGCAAACCTAGTAATCCTAAAATTCAAAATGCAATCAACATTAACAACAATCATGTGGACTTTGGTAATGTAACCTTCTAGTTTCTTTAAATAGTCACAACCATTCAAAGAATTATGGAGGCATCCTTTTGGATTTCCAATCTTAGCCTTTCCATCAATTTGAACTCATAATGTTGACAAAGAATCTTGTATCCACAATGGCATGATCCATTAATATGCCATCAACATATGCCGCCACCCTTGGGCAATGCTTTTCAACATGTTCAAACCAATCAACTCCCAGACAAGCTATTTCCAAGGGCTAGATGATATACTTAGTGCGAAGAATCTTCTTAAACTCTTTACATACTCCTAGAGATAACTTGATTAATTGCAAGAGGTTCACAATAGGCTTTAACTCACAGACAGATTTGGCTAAGTAAAATTTATGCCATTCTTTCTTTGGTTATTGAATAGGTTTAAGTGCCTCTTTCTTGGCTTTTACCTTCTTCTTTGGCAGCTCCTTATTGGATTGAGATTTTTCACCATTAGATTTTAAAGGACAGGCTTCCATATCAGAATTAAGGACTTGCATCCCCTTATCATCCTATTTAGGGTTTGCCTCAATATGTTTTACATTATCTCTATTGCCTTCTTTTACCTTCTGTCCTCTTATAATGGCTCGTGAATGGGAAGCCTCAATGGTGTTGACACGCACATCCCACATATATCACATTTGACATTAGGATAGTTTCTTGAAAACTGTTGACCACCACATCACTTACAACTAAAACTTGATAGGCCACCCTCTTCAGGATGTCGACTTCCTATCAAGTTTTATTACATCTTTAGAAAATTAATATCCACGACTGTTTGTCTATATTGTTCCATTATCATATGAGTATAATGCTTTATCATGTCCTTAACTTCACCACGAATATTTGTTGCACTAGACTCATAATCGTGATCATTCACTTATGGTTCAACTAGCATAACCACATGATTAGGAATTGTCCATCGCAGATTAATTGGTATAACGTTAGGGTTCATCATGCCATTGGCATAACATTAGGGTTCATCATTTGGCTTCTATTATTCAGTGGAACCATTTGGATAGCCATCGGCATAACAACATTAGGAGGAGCCGACAGTGTAGACACATTCTGCATTATGCTTTCCCTTCCATTCGAATTGGTCATAGGTGTAGTAGTCGCGCCTTAACTTTTGCTAGTCACAAGAGGATACACAGTTAGAACAAATCGACCAAGCTTCACTTGCTCAAAGGAATCCCTTTCCACGCTCTACACAAAGGAGTCATTGTGGTGGTAACTTCTCTCATCTCAAGTTTCCTAACATACATTGTTCTTATTGCAATAGAAATGGTCACACTATAGATGATTGCTGGTAAAACAATATGATGAAAAACATGGTATTACAAATAAACCACCACATTTATCCAGAGATTATTTTCCTTGTGACTACTACAAAAAGAGTGATCATCCAATACATCTATGTTTCAAGAGGCGTTTTGATTCAAATCGTAATAGAGCATATGCTACTACACATGATAACACTACTAAAGAAGAAAATTGTGTGAGTTATTCTATCTCTCTGGAAAGGATACTTCATGTTCATGATGGATCTCTTTTTATTATTGATTCTGGTGCTACGCGAAACATGATATATCAGTCCCAATGGTTACATAATTATCATTCTATTCCTATCAAGAAATTGATTTATCTTGCTGATGAGAGAACACGCCAAGTCAAAGGTACATATGATTTATATCTCCATACTCTTTCTTCAATAAGAATCCTATGTGGAGTTTTACATATCCCAGATCTACAAAGGAATCTTCTTTCAGTTTTGCAAGACTTGTGGATCTTGGTCACTTTGTCAATTTTGACCATACCAAGTGTCGCATTGAGAAACATGGCCAAATCATAGCTGCTGATCCTCGAAATGGTAATCTTTTTGAGTTACCTTTAAATGAAGATGCAGATGTTGTTACAGCTCCTGGCAATCTTAACAACAAAATATGGCATCATCGCTTTGTTCACTTTGATTTTTCTAAGCTTGTCCATCTTTATTGGCCTAACCTTTTTCAAGGTATGGAATTCAAAGCTTGTCCTCATATGGGTATTTGTGAATATTTTGCACTTCGAAAGCATTTTTGCAAAACCTTTTCCATTTCCACCACAACTCATTCTAGAGATTTGCTTGATCTTATTCACACCGATATTTTTGAACGTTTTTCTCCATCAAAATCTCAATATCGGTATTTCATGACTTTTATTGATGACTTCTAAAGCTACACAACTATTTTTCTATTGCGACAAAAATCAAAAGCTTTATTACCTTTTAAGAAATATCAAAAAGCTACATAACTTAATATTAATCGTCACATCAAGAAACTTCGTAGTGATAATGGTGGAGAATATATTTCAAATGATTTTGATGATTATTGTAATAATCAGGGTATTCATCATGAATATACGGTTCCCTAGTCTCCTCAACAAAATGGTATTGTTGGAACATAAAAATAGGACTATTCTCAATGCCATGAGATGTATGCTCATTCATTCTAGCTTATCTCAATGTTTCTGGGTTGAAGCAGTCTTAACAATAGTATTTGTGCAAAATCATCCTCCTACAAATGCTCCTTCTAGTAAAATATCCATTGCTACTTGGACAAGTGAAACTCCTTCTGTTTCATATTTTCAAACCTTTGGATGTATTTCTTATATTCATGTACCCAAAAAGACTTGCAGAAAACTTGATCCTTCCGGTAAGTTATTTTCATTGGATATTCAACTTTTTCTAATGGATACAAGTTTTATGATCCATCTTCCAAGAAGGTAATCGTAAGTCATGATGCTATTTTCAATGAGCAAATTATGGGGGCAACACATGGTCTCAGGAGGATGCTGGGCAAACATGGTCACTAGAGGACGTTGATGATACAAAGTCATTACCCACTTCCTTTCCTTTTCTATATGATGATGAACCTCCTTCACGGGATAATATTGAATCTTTAAATTTGGATTCACAACCTGCACCTATTCCCCACCTATTATATGCTGATGATGACCTTGGTGTTAATCTTTATGTTGATCTTCCAATTGATAATGAGCATGGTACTTGTCATGTTTATGATGCTGATATTCTTGAGAATGCTCTCAATATTTGTGAAGACCTTGTCTCTTATAGTGATGCCATGTCCCCACAAAAGGAACAATGGCAGGAGGCCATGGAAGATGAGTATGAATCTCTTCTCTCTAAAGGTACATGGATTCTAAATGAGTTCGCACCTGGACGTATTGCTATTAAATGCAAGTGGGTTTATAAGACTAAAACAAAAGCAGATGGAACTTTTGAAAAATTCAAAGCAAGGCTAGTTGCAAAAGGTTTCTCACAAATTGCATGAGTTGATTATCAAGAAACTTTCCCACCTATTGTTCATATTACTAGTATTCAGGTCTTGTTAGTTTTTGCTATTGAGTTTGATTTGGAGGTTCATCAAATGGATGTGAGGATTTTCTTAATGGTGATTTAAATAAAGAGATATACATAGAGCAACTAGAGGGGTTTGTATTCAAACATAAGGAAAATCTTACTTGTAGACTTCATTGGGTACTCTATGGTCTCAAACAATCTTCATGAGCTTGGTATCAAAAGATTGATCTCTTCCTTACAAAACAAGGCTTTATCTCTTGTTCTTTATATCCTAACTTATATGTCAAGCACTACAATGATAGTTTTGTTATTCTTGCTCTATATGTGGATGATACCATACTTGTTTCTAACAATCTCAACTTCCTTCAACAAGTAAAGAAGGTTTTATCTTCTGCCTTTAACATGGTGGATCTTGGAGACACACACTAATGTCTTGGTATTCAGATTCAATGCAATCGAGAAAATGGTGTTTTATTACTACGTCAAACAAAAATCATTGAAGATATTATTCAGAAGTTTGGTTTGGGTTCTACACGTTCTGCAAGTACTCCTTGTCTTGTGAGCTCTACCAAAAACTCCCACTTTTTGCAGAATGATGGTTAACTAGCATTGCATCAACCTTATGCTAATCTTGTTGTATGTCTTCAATTTGTTGGCTTAAATTCTCACCCTCATATTCTTTTGGCTACAAATTTTATTGGACAACATCTTAGTTCTCAATGCCTTAAACATTGGACTGTAGCTAAATGAATTTTGAAGTATTTGAAAGGCACTAAAGATTTTGGGTTTGTTTATCGGTGTCAAAAAGACTCTAATTCTCTACATTCACTTCAACTTTTGGGTTATACTACAGATGCAGATTGGGAAAGCTCTCACTTATCTATGTGTTCTACAAGTGGAAATTATTTATTTATCAATGGTTGTCTTGTTTCTTCGACTACTAGGAAAAAGGTTGTGTTGTTGTTTCCACTACAGAGGCTAAATATGTAGCTACATCTTTAGCGGCTCGAGAGTTAGTATGGCTTCGACAAGTTCTATCATATATATTGGCCATCCTCCTCTCTCCAACACACTAGTTCGATGTGATAACCAAACTACTATTAGTCTTGCTAAAGACTATGTTCAACATAACAAGTCTACACATATTGCAGTGCATTATCATTATATTTGATATGAAGTAAAGAAAGGCACAATCATGATTGAACATTGCTCAAGTGATTAGATGAATGCAAATATATTCACCAAAGGACTCAATGAAGCATGCTTCACTCTGCTGCGCTTGAAACTTGGAGTTGTCTCAACTTCAATCTTTGGGGATTAATCTATTATGACATTGTAGTGACATTGTACATACTCCTTCTAGGCACCATACACTTCACATATGCACATAAACCTTACACCTCTTGGTCATATTTGTACATACATATTTAGTTTCACTTCACGTACATAGATTCACTTTACATGCACACAATAATTCTTCTTGATCATGTTTGTACATTTGTATATAGGAGCTCAGGTTTTCTCATTGTGCTCCCCAAGGGTTTTTTCATCTGCATCTAGAGATCTTTGTTTGAGTGGGGGTGTTGAAGCTATATATAGCTCACCCAATCTTAAGCTGAAACTATGGCAAATGCTCAAGACACTGACAATATCACTCAAATTATGGGAGAAAAGCTGGACAATAAAAATTTTTGCTCAATGGAAGTTCCGTATGAAGAATTTTTTGTTGGCAGAGGTTATTGGGACTTATGTACAGGTGATGAGGTTGATCCTGAAATGCATGAAAGGAATCCAACAAATGATTAGAAAAGGGCTCATAAGCTATGTACTGAGAGAGCATGCAAGGTATTACTTTGGTTTTCCTTATGTATATTAGATGCTAGGGTTATACAGATTACTGGATGCAGTTCCTCAAAGGATGCATGGGACATACTCATGAAGAATTAAGGAAATGTAACACATGCAAGAAAGATTCAGCTAAAGCAACAGTTCAATAAATTTATGAGACATGTATGGAATATCTCATGACCCTTGCAGTTAGTACATTCAAATGTATGGGGTCCATCTCATAATGCTTCGTTTGGTGGTGCTCGTTACTATGTATCCTTCATTGATGATTTCAGTAGGTATACTTGGCTTTACATACTAAAATATAAGGATGATGTATTTGATGCATTCAAAGACTTCAAGAAGCATGCTTAAAATGAGTTGAGCTGTAAAATTTCATGTCTTAGATCAAATGGAGGTTGAGAATATGTCTCTAATTGCTTTGACAGGTACCTTGCTAAACATGGGATTAGAAGATAGTTAACTTGTAGCTATACACCGCAGCAAAATGGTGTACCAGAAAGGAAAAATAGGGTACTAATGGAATCAGCAAGAGCTATGCTGAATGAGAAGGGTTTGCCAAATGGTTATTGGGATGAAGCAATAGTGACGGCTCTCTATGTGCCAAATGGTGGTACACGGATATGTCAATGAGGGGGAGATTGGATGAGGGAAAAGAAAAGATGATTGAGGATGTGACAGGTCCACTTAGAGCAGGTTATGAGTCATCTAATAGCAACAGTTTGGATAGTGAGTTGGGCATTCCGTCTATCATGACGCCTGGAGCAAGGCAGAGTCGTTATGTACCACCTCATGAGAGGTAAGCTCAGAGTAAGCCACAGTTTTGGAGATCTGAGAGAGTTAGAAAACCAGTTGATAGGTTTACATACACTAGTTATTCAGTCTACCATTATGCATATATGGCTAGTGGGACAAGTTACAAAGAACCTACAAAGTTTGATGATGCAGTTTTACAGATGATATTTGGTGTGCTGCCATGCATGAGGAGTATGCAGCCTTGGATGAAAATGAGACATGGGAATTGGTTGAGTTGCCTAAAGGCAAAGTCCCTATTGGCTGCAAATGGGTGTACAAGGTTAAGTGCAAGCCAGGTGGTTCATTAGAACGCTATAAGGCTAGGCTGGTTGCAAAAAGGTATGCACAACAATATGGCCTTAACTATGAGGAGACTTTCAGTCCAGTGGCTAAAATGGCAACAGGCACGACTGGCGGTGATTTGGTTAAGGAAGCATATATGGAGCAGCCTGAAGGCTATGTTCACCCAGACTTTTGTACACATGTATGTAAGCTGAAAAAGGCTTTATATGGATTGAAACAGGTACCTACTAAGAGCGTGGAATGTTGGGATCAACAATTATTAACATCAACATGGATTTAGATTGGGTAATGTAGATTATAGTCTGTTCACGAAGAAGACAGATCATGGATATGTGTTTCTAGTGGTTTATGTAGATGATCGTATAATCACTAGAGACATAGATTGAGCCAAGGGTAAAGCCCTATAAGGTACAATGGCTAAGTTAACTTGAGTGTCATTCATAGTTTCTATCTTATAGACATTTGATACATCAGGTAAGGAATTTCTAGTATGTCTTCCTTGCTTTTTATGTGAGAAATGCAAGGTAGACTTCAAATCCCTATTAGACTTTACTGCAAGCATAGTGTTAGTGGAAACCATTTCATGCAAAATTTGCTCTTGATCCCATGGAAATTGAGCATGTAGCATTTGATAATAACAACATAGGATTCTATTGTGCTTTTCCAAACATTCTTGATCTTTTAAATTTCAAGAACATTGATTATTTCTAAGCTTGAGGATTAATGTGTAAGTGTTTATCTTCTTCACCTTCGATCTAACATCTAAGATAATGTATAACCTATTTTAGCTCTAGAGAATTCTTGGGTGCCAAAGGTTCAAACCATCTAAGTTTTGGTTGAACCCCATCCCAATAGATAGTAAAATCCATTATTCTTTCCTTTGGATGGGGTAACACAACCTCACGCATATTGCACAAGTGAGCCTTGACCCTTTTAAGTTGACTTCTATGATATCTAGCTAGTTGCCCCTCAGAATAATGATACATCTTATGCTTATGGCCACTAGAGTACTTAAGGGAATGATTTAACCTAGGAGTAGTAGTAGGATTTTTCACTCACAATTGAATTCCAAAGGTACACATAGACTTGTCTTTCTTTCGAATTTCATTTATTTGCCCACATTCAACTATGCATTTTCTAGAAATAGGTAAGATTTGTCCCATTTGTTGCACATCACTATTTAATTTAGATTCTTACCCTTCTAAGCACATACTTAGAAGTGAAATTTCTTCTAAATATTGTCTCTCATTAAATTAGAATTTTGACTTCTCTTTTTGTAGCTCACAAATTTTTTAATTGCTTCATTCACAACAATTGTTGTTGCCTCACACTCTATTTCCAATGTATCATTTCACTTACTTATACATTTTATAACTATCTTGGCATCCATTAGAAGTCTGGGAAAATCTATTCAAGGCCAAAGATGGGTCATCCTTCTCATTATGTAATGTCAATTTTTGTAAAAGTTTGCAGCTGTCCTTATTTCTCTTCTCTCTTTCCCTCATCCAAAAGGCAAAGCATCTATCTCATAAGGAAACATAGCAACTAAACTATCCTTGAACTCCTCCATATCATCCTTAGTAGCACCCACCTCATTACTTGATGAAGAATTTATCATCATTTCATTCATCTCCTCCTCTCCTTAGTCATCAATGGAAAAGGACTCTAACCTTTGATACTTAAAAAATGCATCTTCACTTTCATTTTCCTTTATATCCTCAAGGCATTCATCTTCCCTAGTGCTACAATCATTAAGTAGTCTAAGGTTGTATATTATGATGTAGATAACCAATGAGTAGTATCACTATCAAAATCATTATCCAATGATAATTTTATAGTGTCTTCACCAATATCCATTTGCTTTACTTTATGAGGCTAATGTAACATATTCACCTCTACTTTTTCTTTTCTTGTTGGTCGTTGTGTCGTACATAGTTAGGCATAAGGGGCTTCATTATTGGTCCTCTCTAATTCTATATCATAAAACTCACTATTGGATTTCTCCACCATTTTGCTAACCCCTTCATCTCCTGACTCTCTCACAAACCCCTTTAAGATAACTTGTATCTTAATCCTATCTTTTTAGGATCAATCACAATTGAACCTTTATACCAATCTTGAATGCATCTCACTTGATATAACCAAGGTTGATCCAACAACACAGAATATGAAGAAATATTTGTCAATGAATGGACTACTAAGTAATTCACATGAAATTCTAGTCCAGTTGTTATCTATTTCACATTGTGAAGCAAACCAAAAGGAGTCATTTTCCTTTAATGACCCACATGTAAAACTATATGGGTGGGTTCTAGATTCTCAACCATAATTCTTGCATCATTTGCTTTGTCATTAAAGTAACAATTGAACCATTATCCAATTGTACTTCACTCAACAAATTATTTTTTATTGTAGTATCCATAATTGGTACACTTGGATCCACAAATAGATCTACTACTTTTACTTCCTTAGTTATCTTCCTTTTAGATACATTTGCACTTATCTTAGAAGTATGAGTCTCAATAATTTTCCTTTTGCAGCAAACTAGCTTATGATAAAGCTACCTTCAGCACATGTAGGTGCTACTTCAAGCAATTTCCTGAGATTAATTGTTAAATTTATTGCATGTAGTGCTTCACAAATATCATAGGCCTTGTTCACCTTTTTTGCTTGCTCTTTGCTTTCCTCCATTGGAGGTACAAGTCTTTCAAGAAAATGAGCTACCCCACTTGAATTTTAGGATTCGCTAGGGGCATAACAAAAGAGTGTTGAAGAGAGTTCAATTTAGATAGCTCTATATTAAGATCTACATTCTTAGATTTATCCTCTACAACTCCTTTTGATTGCAAACTCTCTTGCTCCAAACATTGCTCCTTTTGTTGTGAGAACGAATTTTAAAGACCCTTTTTGAAGTGGAAAAGAGCCCAAGAGGCCATAAAAATACCAAATTTTCATGCAAAATGAAACAATTGTGGATCGATGAGCTAGTTTTCATAGATGGAGTTCGATGCCAAGAACCCAATGCAAGTCTCGGTTCTTCGATCGGAGTCCGTTTCACCCCCCATTTAATCCCCACAAGGTTTCGTGTTATGAAGCAGCTACATGATTTGAGAGCTGAAAAGTGCATCACAGGTCCCAAGTTTATAGATTTCAACGTCATGAAGCCATTGGGCCGGATCTTGAATCCAAGAACGTTTGCCCCTTCAAAAGCAAAAAATTCACTTTGATTGTAGTGTGAACATGAGGAGATGAGCAATATATTTTAACCTTTGAAACCTTAAGCTTGATTAAGAAGAAGAAAACCAAAATTTCAGTTGTGAGAAGGGGGGGGCGCAAATTTTTTTGGAGAATTCTACCTCTCCGACGCTGGGCATCATCAAGAACCAACTGCACATTCTCGATCCACTCTCTGAGGGCTCCGTTTTGGGTGTAAGCGTGTTGATTTTCATGAAGTGAATCAAAAATCTGGTTTTTATTATTTCTCTCTCCTCTCTCATCTTGTTGCTTGTTCACACGCGTGATTCTATGAGAGAAGGGGGTGGGGTTTAATGGATGTTTATGATGGAATGATGGTGCTGAAGTGAAGAATATCATAGATCAAGCTGTGAGAGAGTGTCAACCGCCAAGAGAGAGCGTGAGTGGCCTCCCAAGCACGAAATACACATTTCCAAAACCGAGTTTCTATGCGTAAGTAATAGATTCATTTGTTGTTTTATGATAGATGTTTGATGAAAATATTTGTAAATGGATTCCTTTGATTGAAAATGTTGAAATTTATTAGAAATCTTGAAGAAAACTAAAAAATTTAGTCATATAAGAGTTTATATCAAAACATGCAAAACCCACAATTATGCGATTTTCATAGAAATGATAAAATTTTGGGATTTTGTTGTGATTTTGAGGTTCCTATGGAATAGAAATTATGAATTTCTCATGAAGCTCTGTTTTTTATTCGGCAAGCCTTGCCTCCTACCATCCGTCTTCTCCTTCCTTTGCTTTGAGCTCTTCTCTTAGCTCGTATATTTTCTTTTGGAACATGGCCACTTGTCTGGTCTTCTCCAAGTGGAAGACAACCACCGATTTCTTCTTAGCTTCTAACTCAACCACTGCTATTTTCTTCTCCTCCTTAGCTTTCTCTAACTATGAGAGCAGCTCTTTGGCATACTCATTGTAGTCAGCAGTTGGCCTCATTGTTGTAGGGATGGGAGTCATGGTGGTTTTCACTTTCTGTCGTTTTGAATCATGTCTTTACTCGGCGTTCGTCTGTCGCTACTGTCGGTCTCTTTTGCCCAACAATTGTGGTTTACACACTCTTCCCCTGTGTTAGTTCCTTATTGAAAAAGTACTACACCCAGGCCATGAGATTGCTGGCATCTACAGTGCCTGGGGTACCTTCAGTAGGCATTGTTGATGTGGTGGTGGGTATTAAGAGGGGTGGGATTGGGGTTGATAGGGGCCTTTCCCTTGCCCTTAGTCACTGGAGGTGGTGTAATTTTCCATACATGTGCACTCGAGGTCAGGCTTTCATCTTGCGCACTCAAGGCACCCAGCTCGTCTTGCCTGCCTTGTTGTTTGATGGACAAGCGCATAGCTAGCATGATGTCCTCCTCTTCCTTTCTCTTCAATTCCTCCTCCTTTTCAACAGCCTTTCTTTTTCTCTCCTCTTTGGCTCTTTTCGATTCTTCTTCCAATCTCTCATACTCTTCTTTCTCTTTCTTCTTCCTTTCCTTCGCCTCTTTCTTTAACTCTTTCTTAGCTTTTTGCAAGTTTTCCTTCTCCTTTTTCTTCCTTTCTTCTTCTGGCTTCTTGTATGTATTCTTTTTCTTGGGCTTTTCTAGTTTTCTTTTTTTGGACTGGGCTTCTAGTTCTTCCTCCTCCTCACTAACTATTCCCTCACTTGAATTCTCTCGTTCATGATGGAGAGGTGACATTCCAAGTGTTTCATCAACTCCTTCCTCTCCATCCTACACCTCCTTTACTGCTTCGTGGATGAGAGCAATCAAAATTTCCCCATACCTAATGAATGAGGCTTTGGTATGACAATTTCTTTCTCTCGGCTCCCTTTTACCCTGAGGATTCTCCATTAATCGGCTTGCTTCCCAAGGCTAGTGCCTTAGCAAATTGATCAATGGTTTTTTGCACATAGCCATTCTAGTCTATTTCATCCAACGAGTGAGTTGCCAAGCTCTCCAACATAGACACACTAATTCTATGCAAGAGGGAGTTGTATCTTTGGCTAGAGAAGAGGGAATTGACAACTTTTGCCTGCATTTTGATTTCTGGGTCAAGGATATCTTGAATGAGAATTTATCTTTCTTCATGTTTAGCATGGGATAAACATATTGCTTCTATCTCCTTTCTACCTTGGATTCTAGACCTAGTGCCTTCTCCACCAAGGCCTCACTAAGGTAATTTTGCACTTGCTTAGCTCCTTCTCTCCTCCCCACAATCCGTGTTCCACATTCCCTACTAGGGTTGTAGGTCTTCAAAAATTCCACACATTTGGTGTGGTCAGTCAAAATTCTCAAGGTACTTGGCTAGGTTGCATTAGTCCACAACCCTTTTGGTAGCCTCCTCCTTAGCCACCATCTCTTTAATATTGTGGATACTTTGGAACTTGAACTAGTTATAGGTATGATTTTTTAGAAAAAGACCATACTTTGCTCTTTCCTTGTTCGTGAACACAAGATGGTGGGCACGATCCTGTTGTGATGCCATCTTCATCTCCTATCATGAAACCATGGTTCACCATTAGCGTTCTTAAGACACTTTCTTGCTAGAAGATAAGCAGGAGTTGATCTCGAGTTCATCATGCATTTATGGAAAGAAAAAAATGTGTAAGCACAAAAAAAGAAATTTTCTTTGAGTTGTTCTATTCATTTCCAAAATTTTAAGACACTTTTCCTCAATCACAAGTTGATTTTCATCTATTTTGGACCTTGATTGAGACTTCAAATTTTTCATTGCGTATTTCATTCCCCTTACATGTTTGATTTCACCTTACTTCACCTTACCCCCTCCCCCCTTGGGAATGAGAAGAATCCTTCCTAGGAATAGAGGTTGAGAGGTCAAGGGCATTCAACACGTGTTCTTGGTGCTTTACTTCCACATGAGCCAAGCATAGAAATTCGGATTGTATTCTAGATCAGCATAGTGGTCCATGTCAAAAGGATGAATGCCTACTTGAGTGATGTAGGTGAGAACATCCATGAGGAGGTCACCAAAGTCTACTTGACTAGCAATGTGTAACTCCTCCTTAGTCAGAATTTGATCTAAATACGGGTGGGTCAGGAACTGCTCTTCTAGGAGCCGGTTACGAATGGTGGTCAACACCCTATGGGAGGTTGGAGCCACATAAGTGGGGTCATACTCCGAGGTTTTGATGGCACTTCATTGCTCAATATTTGTCATGATTTGGTAGCCCTCTAGCTCCCATTGAAGTCGAAGAGCATACCATTTCTTCAAGAAATATGAGACCCACGACCGTTTGTCGATGTCGGTAGTTTTGTCTTGGCTTTCTAGGTTTCAAGCGTCAGTTATTAGCCTTGTAGGGTGATGGGAGTCTACTCCTAGGTGGCGGGCCTTGATGTTTATGTATCCATTGAAGCTTTGGTTCATAGGCCTCATCTTCGGCTTTAGTGATTTTCTTGTCTTGAGGTTTGGCAAGTTGTGACAGGTCACGACCCCCCTTCTTAGACTTGATGGTGGGTTTCTCTACCAGTGGCTTTGCGGACTTTAAAGGAGTCACATAGCCCTTGCTGAAAGCGGTGACTATATGTACGTTGCCTATGGCAAGGGGAATACATTGGGACTCGTAGTTGACATTGCAATGAGCTTGCTTTTTAAATGTGTGTCCTAAAAGTGATTTCCTACCCACATCTTTAGTGTTTGGCAACACATAGAAGATAATTGGTATGATCTCAAACTCGATAGATATTTCCCTTGTTCAAAATCTTGTTTCTTGATATGCATGTCAAACCAGCTTTTGCATCTTTCCTTCTCACATATCACTGCATGGGTGGCTAGAAGTTGAATTTATGATAGGCAATTCTAGCTCAATTAGGCACTCTGTCCATGATTCCTTTCCATCCCATCTCTCTTGAAGAGCGATTCTTAAGCTAGGAACAAAAAACTGTATGTGTAGAATTGATTTAGTCCTATAGGTCAACCTAAAGCAAGTCTATGTTCTATAGTCATTTTATAGGCTGTGCGATAGGCCCACAAGGCTACCATCAAATTTTTATCCTAGTCAGTGTGCGAAGTAGAGAATAATTTGGTCACGACATTCACTAAGATCTTATTAGTAGACTCAGCCTAGCCATTCACCTGAGGGTAGTAAGGCGAAGAATTTTGATGGATGATTAGAAAGGTAGATAGGAGGTGAGTGATCACTTCATTAATGAAGTGTGTGCCTTGGTCACTAACCATTTTGATGATGCAATACCTTGTGGGCTATTATATCTTCGATGAAGTGTCCTCCTACAATCTCGCCATGTTTCTCTACCACTATGTCATGCATTTCATGCTCACACACACATCTACGCACAACAACCCGTCTTACCCTAGTCTATAAAGTTGGCCTACTAGCAATTGATAGGGTTGGATTTTAAGGATGAGTCGCCTAGTTGGGCCTTCTCGATAGGTCATTCAAGGAATTAGTGCTTAAGCACTTGGACTATGTCGTCTGTCCAATATGGCATCAAATCAGCTCTAAATAAATCTCTCTTGCTAGAGAGGTGAGATAGATGTGTATCTGGCAATTCGTCTGGGATGCCCTATCCAACAGCTTCTCTCGTGGGTATGCAAGACATATGGTCAGCCATGTAATGTTGTTTTCCCTTGCGTATCACCACAAAGAAGTCAAATTCTAAATGCACAAGTAACCATTGAGAAATGTGTCCCGTAGTGCAAGGTTTATTAACAAGATAAAGCAATGCATGATGATCAACAAAGAAGGTAAAAGGTGTTGCCAAAAGATAATGCCGAAATTTCTTTACAGCAAATACCATGGCTAAGCCCTCTCTCTCCATTGTTGAGTAATTCATTTTCGTATCTATGAGTTGTCTACTAGCAAAGCTCACTGGATAGTCTAGGTTGTTGTGTTCACCAAGTTAGCACACATAGCTCCCACAACAAATTTCAAATTGCCGATGTGAACATGGAAGGTGATTGTGCAGTCTGGGGTTTGTAGAATTGGTGTAATGGTTAGAGCCTTTTTCAATTTCTCATATGTGCATTGGCATTTCTCAATCCACTTGAATATAATCAGCAACTTGTATAGAGGTCTAGCAATCAATGCAAAGTTCAACACAAAGCGCAGATAGTATCATGTGTGTGGCCTAGGAAGCATTGAACTCCCTTGTAATCGGATGGTGGTGGAAGATCGACAATAACCCTAAGTTTTGAGAAGTTCTTAGCAATTTCATTCCTCGACACCATGTGCCCTAGGATGCATCCGTGCTTTACCTAGAATTGGCACTTCAAGGGGTTTAACGAGAGGCGATATAATCGATATCGTTCAAAGATCGCTTGGAGCTTATCTAAGTGTTCCTTCCATGTACAGTGAACACACAAATTAGCTACTAAAACCTCTAACTTCTTCCTAATTATGTCTTTGAAGATGGCACACATGAGCCTCTAGAAGGTAGCTGGTGCATTAGTTAATCCAAAGGGCATGACAATATAGGCAAAGACACCCCACTTAATGGCGAATGTGCCAAGAATCGCTTGATGGGGGTATGTGCTTGAGCTGCTGCGCCAAAAGCAGTATGGACAGCCTTAGACCAAAAATGTTTGGGCATATTCTTTTCAGTCCCATTAATGCCCGTGCAACTTCTGCAATATGCCTGTTTTTTCTTTCTGCAACACCATTTTGCTATGGGGTATACCTGCAAGTAAATTGCCTCTTTATCCCATGAGTCCTCATGTAATATACCCAACACTACCAATCACGCGTGAACTACTTCTATGGGAGCATAGGGATAATTTTCAAGCAAATTTTTTTAATTTCCCCTCTCCTCCAGCCGACTATCGAGCTGGAGGAAGAGGGGATTAGTAAGTAGGCAAGCTCCTTGTTGCTGGAGCTTGCCAGGGCAATGATACATGCCCGACGACACGCAAGGGGGGGAGGATCTTATTCCCTCCCCTATATATATTTGAGGGGGCCACCAGAGACCGGGTAGAGGACGCTGAGCGCTGCCCTACTGCAGAAAGGAGAGAGTAAGTCTCCATGTTTAACTTGTGAGGGAGGGAGTGATGGAAGATAAGGCTCTTGCCGGAAGCTCTAGAATGGAGAGGATGAGTCGTGAGTCTCATGTCGTGGCATCATCGCTGCCATGGGTTGGAGGAGAGAGGTCAAGCTGATCATCGCTGGGAGATCAAGGAGAGAGTTTGCTACCGTCGTCAACGCCTTCCTCCCTTCCATGTGCAGCTTCAAGAAGCCTTGGAAGCTTCTTGGAAGCTTCCAAGGTTGGGCTTTCCAAGCCCCCCTTTCTGTGCCTCTTGATAACCCCCCCCCCCCCCCCGTGTTTAAGCCTTCTTAAGTCCCCTTCCCTTGGGCTTTGGAATCACCCCTCCCCCCCCCCCCCCCCCCCCCGTGTTTAAACCTTCTTAAGCCCCCTTCCCTTGGGCTTTGAAGGTACCCCCCCCTAAAATTCCCCCTTAGGTTTCACAAGCCCCCTTTCTCCCCCCATTAAAAGTCGACCTTAAAGGTCTTAATTTCCCTCCCGTGTTTTAAATTTCCCCCCCTTAGGCCCTTTTCTTATAGCCTTAAGTCCACCCCATGGAATTCCTCCTAAGGGCCCCTTAACCTTTTTTCTTTTCCCTCCTCGAATTTCCCCCCTTGAACTCCCCTTAGCCCTTCTTCCCGTGTAAAATCAAGCCCTACTCGTGGAGGATGTTCACAATACCCCTTCCCGGGATTTTTGACCCCTTTCTGTAGTTCTTCCCTCCTCCACACACACATCCCTTCAAAGAGTCACCACAAAGGGAAGAAAAAGAACTTGTAAAGGACGGTGGAACTTAAGAAGGAAATTCGCAAGGCATTATCGACGACGAAAAGGCTACAGTCGCAATGCCTCCTAAGAAAGCCCAAGGCGTAGCTGGCAGGAGGGTCGTCTCCTGGTATCCACGTGGACATCTCACCCCAAGCCCAGGTTTTCCTTCCTAATTTTTATTTAATATTGCTGTAATTCAATCATGCAAGGTTAATTGTTAGAAATAGGATATATTTTTGTCCTAAATGCTCACGACGAAGAAACTTAGTCATTAATACTTTCAATAAAACATGCAAAATAAAGGAAGCATAAATGCATTTCTAGAAAATAGCTTTATGCATTGAAATGAATTAAAAATTAGATTAATGTCCATTAAAATAGTATACTTCGTTTAAGCCTAGATGTATAAATTGCATATCGCACTGTTAACCCATATCCTCTTCGCAATGAATCATCATGGAAAGTGCAAAGCATGAAATGATTCTTACGATACATGACTCTAGGAAATTATCATTTGTCAAATTATCAAGTAAAAGGTTGCTTGTTTAGCATGAATTTTATTTGCAAAGTTATAGGAAGATCAATTGGAATTAATCTAACCTATGCTTGACCTCAAATCGATAAGTTAGGGTTGAAAAATCAATTTACGCATAGACAACAAGTCATGTAGAAATGATCACGTAATTATTTTCTAGAGTTAAACAAATTGGCATAAACCTAAAACACCTAAACCGCGGAGTACTTGTTTGGAATGAGTTAAATTCCAAGAAACGCCTATACCTTAAATACTTGCCCACATTCACTGAATGTAGGGACAGTGAAATGTAATTGTAAAGTGAACTAGAGTTTGTCCCTAAGAATCTTACGAGATGGAACTTGGAACTCTAGGACTGACGACGTCAGCCTAACGTAATCAGGAACAGATTGTTTCGTGACTCCATTCAATGAGTAGAGTAAGTCTCATAGTTCGATACGACACTTGCGCAGCAAGTGTGGAGTCATATGATCTTGTGATTGGATCACAAGGGAATGGCCAAATTCTCGCAACGAGGTTGGCAAGTCCTTACACAAGTTATCTTGCAAGAGGATGAATAATCATCCTAACTTAGTATCTTTCGTGAGTAAAGAAGATTGATTGGAAACTAAAGACCAGCCGATAAACTGAAATAACCAATGAACTTAAGGTTTGACCAAGTCGGGTTAATAGGTACGCCCTAATCCAGGATATAGGGGATCTTGCCAAGTTGCAAGTCATCCCAGATCGAGTGATGGATGCATTCGAAAGGAAGGATTCATTCCTTAGCAGTTTGCCAACAAAAATGATCAATGGAAATGTTTGTGCTTGCTACAGATTTTAGAGCACTGTTTGGCTTTGTTTGATCAATGAATTAAAATATAAATGGATATCTATACTTCAGATTGAAGGCCTGAAGGGAGAGGCAGCTTCAGTTACCCCCGATTGCTTGCCTAACCCTAACCAAGGGGGTTGTTGACTGCACCGGGAAAGTGGACCAAACCCGCTGCGAGAGGTCTCCCCGTTGAGTGCTACTTGGAGCAAGAGGACGCTTGGGTGCCAGAGGGGGCTCTGGCCATAAATCCCTCACCTTCTGGGCCTTGCACAAGAGGCTAACGTGACTCGGGATTGGATCTCGAGGCCCGCATACTAGTCTACAGGCGGAAACTTGGATTAGTGATCCCTGTGGATTGCTGAATAGCCTTCGGGTGGATTGTGGATAAGCCTACGGGCTGGACTCTTTGTATTTCAAAGATAAATATGATAACCTATTAATAAGGAACTTGTCTAATATTGTTTTTCTATGTCAAGTGATAAGATTACGTGAAGGAACCAGTGCCTAACAAGTTAATTAAAGAAGCTGGTTGTTACATGTCCAACTAATGTGTTAGATAATTAAATAACTAAAACAACTCAAGGAAAGTGTGGAGGATGGGCCATAGGTCCGTCCTATGGATGGGTGGTCCCGGTTGGCTATGAACTTTTCTCAAATCACGATGGACAGCAAGAAGATCGTCAAAGAATACGAAGAACAAAAGCGTTGACCTAGAGTTATGATTGAACCCGATTTACGCTCTTTTAGGGAAACGGAATGGGACTGTGTCTTATGGCAAAGAGGTTGAGCTTTGCATCCCTCTCGTTTCCCATTCTCCTTGAACCAAGTGCAGCGTGAATCCGCTTCGGACTTGGCGTTTCTGCATAAAGTAGTTCGCTTGGGTCCGACGCTAGTTGCCGTTAGGAAATGACCAATAAGGAAAACCCTAATTCAGGTCGATCCTAAGTGGAAACGGCCAGAGTACTTCCGCTATGTGGCAGAGGTGGAAAGCCCTAGATTACAAACCCCGTAACATTCCATGGGAGTGCCATGCGGAGCTTTCTAGATATCCTTTCCGATGGACTACTAATACGTGTCCTGAAGATACAAGTGGACATGTTACACCTCAAGAAGCCACTGAACTCATTAGAGAGGTACTCTCCTCCTCCATCTAATCTCAAACACTTCATTTTTAAGCCTTTTTTTGTTTCAACAGCTGCCTTAAAAGATTTGAAGTGCTCAAACACATCATTCTTTTCCTTCATGAAGTATACCCATAGCTTCCTTGAACAGTCATCAATAAATGTGACAAAGTATTTGTTGCCACCAAGAGATACATTCTGTGTAGGCTCCCAAACATCTATATGTACTACATCAAGTATATTTCTAATCACTTCTCTATCATGCGAGAAGGGTTATCATGCCTACTTACTAAACTAGCATGCTTCACAAACTTTATGCAATTCTGCAACTCTAAAAGAAGGCAACCCTGTAACCAATCCTTTGGACTGCATTAATTTCAACCTTTCCACATTTGCCTGTTCAACACGTTTATGCCATATTTCAATATCTGCAACTACTCCTTCTCATTTAGCATACATAGCAATATCCATTGTAGGAATTCCAGTATCTAAAGTGAACATTCGGCCAACTCTACTTCCTTTTGTGACCAACCTGCACTTATCATTAAAGTCTTCTACAAAACAACCTTTTACATTGAATCGAACCTGCAACCCATGCTCTATCCTGTAACTGCATTCACCATATGCTACTTAGCAAAGAGATGTTCATTTTTGTCTTCATTCTATCGTGAAGACGATGCATAGTTTCCTTGATACAATTTACCAATGCGAATATCATCCTTCTTTGCATAGCAATGGGCTGCAATATGGCCTATTTTTCCACAATTATGGCAAACAATAGCAGAATTTCGAGAACCTCTATTCTGCCATCCACCTCTTCCTCTAGAGCTCCCACTGCCTCTAAAGTTTCCTCTGCCTCTAGAAACCTGCATTTTACCAAACTGTTGATTAAACCCGTTTTGCTGGTTATCGCCAGCACCTCCTATACCATGGCCTCTCGAAGAGGATCTACCACATCCCCTTCTTAAACTCGAGTAAAATACTTGGACATGTTCACCATTTCTTTCAGTCGAATCACCCTGCATATTGATCTCTTCAATAATCATGAGAAAGATCAACTCATCAAAATCTGGAAATGGATTCCGTACATATACTGAAGTAACAAATGATTTCCATGCCTTCTCATTGTTAAGGCCACTCAAAGTGGATGAAACCAAATCATCATCCAACATTGCATCAATCGCTGCTAAAGCATTTGCAATGCTCCTCACCTTCAACACATACTCATGGACAGACATTTTTTCTTTCTTCAAGGCATTCAACTCTTGCTTGAGTTGAATCTTTCGTGCCTTTGTATTTACTGAAAACATGCTCTAAAAAATTATCCAAGCTGCATGTGAAGTTTTTGCATTCCTGATATGTCCCAGCATAGTATTATCAATGACTAAAGATAGCTAGTACATCACATTTTTGTCTTTCGCATTCCGCTCTTTCCATGCTTTTAACTCATCTACAGTCGGAGGGATACCCAGCTCTGGCTCCTTTTCTTCACGTGAAACAAACTCATAAAGGCCCTTTCCAATGAGGAAGTTCGTCACACAAAACTTCCATGAAGGGTAGTTGTTCTTGTTGATCTTCTCAATAATGGGATTTCCACTGTTCTGTGCCATTATCACAAACAAAGATACAACACAGCAAGCTAGTCTTCTGCAATCTTTCACAACACGTGCATAGCAATACACCAATCAACTTTTTCACTGATTTCTCAATACTACATGTAACCTGCAACCTGTTTGTAGATAAACCTTATGTTTTCTTCTTGCAAACACCTCAAAAATTACAGATTTGCAATCTGTAACCTGTGCATCCACTTTTGATCGATACAGCCAAAATCACAGTGTACCCTGAAACTGCTGTCCGCAGGCACTATCCAAGAGAGAGAGTGGAAGAATGGGAGAGCTTCTTACCCGTTGCTTGCTTGATCAAACCTTGCTTCTTCTCCTTCACTTTAGCCTTCAAAATCAACCTCTCTCAGTGGCGCGGCTCTAATACCATGTCAAGAATCGCGTGATGGGGGGATGTGCTTGAGCTGCTACACCAAACACACACTTTATACACAAGAGGAAGCTCACTCAAGAATACAAGAAGAGAGATGGAGGCCAAAAATTTTTCTTACTTATTTTTCTTCTTCTTCCACACACTATACAATGTACACAAAGTATAGATAAGATACAACATAAAGGAAAGTGACCTTCTAAGTCAAACAGTCCATAACCGACTACACTAATCGACTGGCGCTATATCTTTGCTAGTTGTAGGTAGGTATAACAAAATAAATATAATAAGTGATAAGTCAATGGCCATGTGAGTATCATAAGTACCACCAATGTGCTAAGTGTAGATGTGCAGACTCATCTAGCCAGGTGGTCCATCATCAATGTTCGCACGTGTTGAGCTTGCCATCTCAACAGAATGCAGTCTTATGTCTATTGTCAAGATGCACTTGCACTTGATTTTATCCTAAGAATCTATCCAAGAAACTATAGGTTTCTTTACTAGCCACTCTCTCGATCATATACTTAGCATATGGTAACGGATAATTATCTCTGTTAGTAGCAGCGTTTACCTTCTTGTAGTTGACGCACACTCTGATCTTTCCATTCTTTTTTAGCACGATCACTATGGCTGAGATGGCCTAGTCCGTGTGCTCAATCTTGTAAATGAATCCTACTCTCAATATCTTATCAATTTTCTCTTTCACTGCATGAGTGTACTTGGGACTCATTGGATATGGTCGTTGCTTGACCGGCATTGCATCGGGTGTCATGGGTATGTTGTGAGTCACTACACTCAGATCTATCCCTTTTAGCTCATCGAGGGACCAAGAAAACACGTCTATATACTCTTGCAAGAGAGCAATGAGACTTGCTTCCTCTTCCTCAGTCAAATGTCATTGGCTATAAAGACAGGTTAGGGTGTCTCCCCTTCCTTGGCTAAATTGACATCCTTGATCTTGGTAGGTCCTTCTATTAGTTCAGTGGCTTGCCCCTAGCATTTGGCTCCCAGCAAGATCACCACCCTATCACCTTTTTTGAACTTCATGAAATCTCTTTGGTAAGTCTTGTGGTTTTATTTGCTCATCAGCCTATGATTCCTTGGGTTGCTTCCTCCTTTCCTCCTTCAACCTTCGGTGCCTTAGGTAAATGGGTAGGTCCCGTTTGGTGCATCTAGTCTTAGGAGGTTTTGGCATTTCGGGATTACTATCTGAGCTTACTTTGGACTTAGAATCAAAATCTCTTTCTTCACTAAAAGAGGGAGTCTCTCTTGGAGGTTGCAGCTGAGAGGGTGAATCTCTCTTGAATAATGGTGCAGTACTACCGTCCTCATATTCATCGTTAGAGCTATCTTTATCCAACTACTCATCATCTCTTAAGTCTTGATATAGCTTCTTCTTTTCATCAGTGTTGACTAAGGCCCAATTGTACATCAAGTTTAAGTATTGTACTTTGGTCCATCACCACTTAGGTTTGTCCAAGAGATCTTGGAGAGGTTTAAAGTTAGCGGATAGGTTGCTTGCTAGCTTGTTTTTCAGATGCTCTAGGATCTCAAGGAGTTCTCTCTTGCTAATACTGATGGGGATATGTTTAAGCTTTTAGCCATCATGCAGACTAGCACCACTAAAGGTTTGTCTCTGGGGTTACTGATTGCCTTACCAGCCTACTCATACTCCTCATTGTCCAAGAATGGTATATCAATAGTGGCTAGCATGTGTATCCAATCTCGTTCATCTTGTGGACAAGGGATATACTTAGTCAACGGGCTATAAGATTTTCTAATTTGTGCATCACTCTTTAGCATGGCTTAGATGGCATCTAGGTCGATTGGTGTTGTCTTCCAAGTTTCCATATCTACCCTCACTACTTCTGCTCTATTGCCTATGAAGATTAGATCATTGTCCCAGTCCCCTATGACCCATGCATTGCGCATCTACCAGGGCCGGCCTAGCAGGATCTCATAGTCCATCCCCTTCATGACTATAAAGTCAATGGAGAATTGGACTTCTAATATCTTCAAGGGCCAGTTCTTTAGCACTCTAAATGGCCTTACCTTCATTTCGTTAACTAGTGTGACATTAAATCTAGCATTCTTAATAGTGGGTTACCTGAAGCTTGGAGTACTCTAAAGAAAACGTCATCAAAGGAGACTGTGCCTGCAACCCGTTTTTTTGTAGAAGCTATATCTTACTATAGAAATGGTTTTTGGAGAAACAACCTGCGTGCCCTGACCATTTTGACGTGGTCTACAACTTTTCAAAAGATTTTTTTTTCAAATTACTCACAGATTTTGAGATTTTCAACACAGACCTGTGTAGATTGGCTTTTTATTGTAGTAAACAACATGTGATTCCAGGACACTGGTGGCTTTCATCCTAACAATGCATATGCCCTTATTATCATGCATTTGAGCATGATATTGGAGTGTTAAATGCCCCATTTTGGAGCTTATTTGTAGGCTAGAAATAGTGAACTGGTTGTTGTCCTGAATTCGAAAACAATATATCTACAGGGTTGAAGTATCTATGATGCTTATTTTCTAGTGACAAATGCTTGGATCATACAACTTGAGTGGTAGATGATTTTTGGGATATTGTGAGTGCTGAAAGTACAAAGTTTGGACTGACTTGTTGTTGGTTGTACTAGGGTATTGACTGGTTATTGTCTGCAGGAAGGATACCTATCATATATACTTGACAGACATGCAATATATTATGACCGATTGGACATGTATCAACTCCTACATAGAGTGGCAACCGAATGAGATGTTTTGGGGCTGTTTTGAGGTCTGAATACTCTTGTTTTAACAGAGAAAATACTACTCCTTATAGCAGTGGGATGGTTGTATTTGGTACTGCTACTTGCATACATTACAAACATTGATACTTATATGGACATAGTTTGTTGCTGGGATGTTTTGCCTCTACCATAGAATGTTTCGAACTAATTTGAGCTTGGTTTATGCTCAGTTGACATTGTTTTTTCATTGTTGAAATACAATTTACAACAAGCAGATTGTGAGGAAAACTATCTTGAGTTGCAGGAAATTGTCATGATTAGCGGGAAATTGGTCCTGAACTGCAAAAAAAAGAAGTCAAATACTTACAGGTTGTATACATCACTGAATACCTAAGCTGCAACTATGGAAAATTCTCAAGGCATTGACAATATCACTCAAATTGTGGGAGAAAATCTGGACAACAAAAATTTTGCTTTATGGAAGTTTCGTATGAAGAATTTTTTGGTTGGCAGAGGTTGTTAGGACTTATGTACAGGTGATGAGGATGAACTTCAAATGCATGAAAGGAATCCGACAAATGATTAGAAAAGGGCTCATAAGCTATGGAGTGAGAGAGCATGCAAGATATTACATTGGTTTTCCTTATGTATATCAGATGCTATGGTTATACAGATTATTGGATGCAATTTCCCAAAGGATACATGGGACATACTCATGAAGAATTATGGAAATGTATCACATGCAAGAAAGATTCATCTAAAGCAACAGATCAATAACATGTCTATAAATAGCAAAAGCATTCGGGCCTACACTACAGAGATCAAGAACATAGCGGATCAACTTGCCACCATTGGATCTTCAGTGTTTGAGGATGATATGATTGCAGTGACATTGAATGGACTTGATAAAGAGTATAAAGTATTTGATACGTCTATTTTTGTGAGAGCTGAATCCCTTGATTGGGATGAGTTGATTGCTTTGCTGCTACATGAGGAAGTTAAGCTTGGGATGAATACAAGTTCTAGTACATCTCAAAGTAGAGACACTATTCTTTACTCTAGCCAGCGCGGTAGAGGCAGTAGAGGCCCTGGCTCTTTTTGAGGTCGAGGAGACACTCGAAACACTTATGGAAAGCATCAACAGAATGCCTAGCATGGCACAAATACACAAGGCCATCTTAGATCTAGTGGCTTTGGAGGCAGGGGAGATCACCCCATGGTAGAGGTGGTGCATTTGGTTCATGGCAATCAAATGATGAGTCAAACAAAGATAAGGACTATCATTATTGTGGTAGATATGGACACATTGCAAAGAATTGTTACAAGAAGCAGGGAGATATTAAGGCAAAGGGCAAACAACATGGGCACTATGCATCTTCTAGCGGTGCTCATGATGAGCAGGTTGATAGATTGTTTGCCATGCAACATGTGCCTAAGAATGCATCTAGGCAGAATAGAGATGAGAGATGGTACATTGATTCAGGGGCTTCAAATCATATGACACCCCATGGAGAATGGTTTGATGAGATGGTTGCAGGTTTGCATGGACATGTTTGTACTGGCGATGACACCCATCATACTATTCATCATAAAGGAGTTGTATCTTTGTTGATACGTGATGGCAAGAAAAAGAGCATGCATGATGTACTACATATACGTACAATAACCAAGAATCTTTTGTTAGTTGGACAGATGGCAAAGGGAAATCTGCAGGTGAGATTTAATAGAGATTGATGCTTTGTTGAAGAATATGGTAATGGCTGCAAATTGATTGCTAGAGACCAAAGAGATAGCAAAATGTTTACGCTTGATGCATCAATTCCAGAATTTAAAGCAGCCATGTTTGCACATGATGATGGTGCTATACGGGATGTTGAGATATGGCATAAGCGGATTGGCCCTGTAAATGTACAAAAGCTGAAATCTATGCAGCAAAGGAGATTGTGCTTGGACTGCCTAAGTTCAAGTATCATGACTTTGGACATGTATGTGATGCATGTCATTTTGGAAAGCAGAGAAGGTTTCCATTTATGAGACATGTACAGAATAGCTCATGACCCTTGTAGTTGGTACATTCAGATATATGGGGTCTATCTCATAATGCTTCATTTGGTGGTGCTCGTTACTATGTATCCTTCATTGATGATTTCAGCAAGTATACTTGTCTTTACATACTGAAACATAAGGATGATGTGTTTGATGAATTCAAGGATTTCAAGAAGCATGCTGAAAATGAGTTAAGCTGTAAAATCTCATGTCTTAGATCAGATGGAGGTGGAGAATATATCTCTAGTTACTTTGATAGGTACCTTGCGAAATATGGGATTAGAAGACAATTAACTTGCATCTATACACCGCAGCAAAATGGTGTAGCAGAAAGGAAAAATAGGGTACTAATGGAATCGGCAAGAGCTATGCTGAATGAGAAGAGTTTTCCAAATGGTTATTGGACTGAAGCAGTAGTGATTGCTGTCTATGTGCTGAATTGAACTCCTACAGTAGGGATTCATGATGTAACTCCATATGAGAGATTGTATGGTCACAAACCTGACATTTCACACTTGAAGGTATTTGGCAGCATTACATATTTGCATGTCCCTGATGAAAAGAGAAAGAAAATGGATCCTAAAGCTGTCAAGAGTGTGTTCTTTGGTTATGCACAAGACTGGAGAGTTACAAGTGTTATGTACCGTCTACACATGAGACATTGATTAGCAGAGATGATGTTTTTGATGAGTTAGCATTGTGGTATGGCAATCCTGTTGTAGTGGCTACTGATGGATCAGCCAACACTAGTAATGCTAAAAATACACATACAGTGAGTATATCTATGAATGGTCCTATAGGTGATGGGTCACCTACAGTAAGTCCTTGTTCAAGATGCTTGCGGAGTCGTACTCCTACGCTCACTGACACGGATATGTCAGTGAGGGAGAGATTGGATAAGGGAAAATAAAATATGCTTAAGGATGTGACATGTCCACTTACAACAAGATATGAGCCATCCAATGGTAACAATTTGGATAGTGAGTTGGGCATTCCATCTATTATGACGCCTACAGCAAGGCAGAGTCATTATGTACCGCCTCATGAGAGGCAAGCTCGCCACAGTTATGGAGATATTAGAGAGTCAAAAATCCAGTTGACACGTTTACATACACTGGTTATTCAGCCTGCCGTTATGCATATATGGCTAGTATGACAAATTACAAAGAACCTACAAAGTTTGATGATGTAGTTACAGATAATAACTAGTGTGCTGCCATGGATGAGGAGTACGTAACCCTGGCTGAAAATGAGACATGGAAATTGGTTGAGTTTCCTGAAGGAAAACTCCCTATTGGCTACAAATGGATATACAAGGTTAAGTGCAAGTTAGATGGTTCATTAGAACGCTATAGGGCCAGGCTGGTTGCAAAAGGGTATGCATATCAATATGACCTTGACTATGAGGAGACTTTCAGTCTTGTGGCTAAAATGGAAATAGCCAGAACTGCATTGCTTTGGCAGTATGGAAAGGTTGGAAATTATGGCAAATGGACGTCAAGAATGCTTTCTTGAATGGTGATTTGGTTGAGGAAGTATATATGGAGCAGCCTGAAGGCTATGTTCACCCCCACTTTCCTACACATGTATGTAAGCTGAAAAAGGATTTATATGGACTGAAATAGGCACCTAGATCATGGAATGCTCAAATCATCAGTTATTTACATCAACATGGATTTAGATTGGGTGATGTAGATCATAGTCTATTCACGAAGAAGAAAGATCATGGATATGTGTTTCTAGTGGTTTATGTAGATGATCTTATAATCACTAGAGATGATGAAGAGGGCATTGTTGAAATTAAATCATGTTGAAAGGCTGAATTCAGAGTCAAAGACCTTGGTGAACTAAAGTATTTTCTTGGGATTGAGGTAGTCTCTACGCCTCAAGGTATATGCCTGCTACTACAGAAGCAGTATGCTCATATATGTTAGAGAAGTATGGTATGGCTAAATGCAAGCCGATGGAGACACCTCTTGATCAGAATGGCAAGCTGAAAATTGATGTTGGGAATGACATAGAGAATGTGACCATGTATCGACGGATGGTGGGAAGCTTGATATACTTGACTATTACCGCGTCCTGACTTATGTTATGTTGTGGGGCTGATTAGTCACTTCATGCAGAAGCCTCACAAACCACATTTATATGCAATTAGGAGGATCATGAGATATGTAAAGGGTACTACAGATTATGGGTTGTTTTATGCATATGGAAAATCCCTTGACTTAACAGGGTTTACTAATGTTGATTGGGCTAGTTGTGCCAATGACAGAGGTCAACCAGTGGTTATGCATCTGGATTGGGCAATAGTATGATCAGTTGGCAGAGTAAGAAACATCCTACTGTTGCATTGTCGAGTATAGAAGCTGAGTACAAAGGAGCTACCTTAGCAGATTGCGAAGTAGTTTGGTTGATGAAACTACTGAAAGACTTGGGAATACAGTTGGAAAGCAGAGTGAGATTGTATTGTGATAACCTCAACAGTGTTATGTTGGCTAGCAATACTGTCTACCATGCTAGGTCCAAACCTATTGAGGTTCACTACCATTTCATCAGAGAAATTATTCTTACAGGGCAGATTGACTTGATTCATGTGAAGACTGAAGACCAGGTAGCAAATATATTTACCAAGTCTCTTGGTAAAGAAAAGTTCATATATTTCAGATAGCTACTTGGAGTTTATCAGATTGGTTTGAGCTAGAGGGGGAGTGTTAGAATATGAAGCTCTCTTTTCTCTTTAGTCACTCTATCTTTATGTGTGTGATCGACATTAGCTGGATACAGCTATACACGTGTGTGACATTCAATAAGTCGATGTAGTCAGTGACTTAACCACAGTTAGTCTTGGTTAGACATACCTTTGTGTGTAAGTTTCTTTTAGTTAGTATGATGGAAGAATAATGGAAGAAGAACAACAATGAGTTGAGGCTCATCTTCTGCTCCACTCTATCTCTCTCCCTCTCTTCCAACACTAGCTCCATCTTCATCTCCACTACCTCTTGACTTGGGTCAGTGCCCTTTCCTTTGTCCTGAGTACTTGGGTATGATCTTTTGCTTGATCTTGAAGATTTGTTGAAGTTTCTAGGGTTATTCTTTTCTTAGCTTGAGATCTTGGAGCTTCTCTCCTTGAGCTAGTCATCCACTCTGAGGGCCTCTTCAAAGACCCTAGTTAGCACGTCTCGTTGCATCCTTGAGTTGCTTACCAAGGCCTTGTCCTTTGTCCTGAGTACTTGGGTCTGATCTTTTGCTTGATCTTGAAGATCTGTTGAAGTTTCTAGGGTTAGTCTTTTCTTAGCTTGAGATCCTAGAGCTTCTCTCCTTGAGCTAGTCATCCACTCTGATGGCCTCTTCAAAGACCCTAGTTAGCACGTTTCGCTGCATCCTTGAGTTGCCTACCAAGGCCTTGTAGAGTTCTTCACTCCGTACCCATTGATGAAGAGTGTGGACACCGCTCTCTGCGTGGTCATTCATTCATCAAGATTCTCTTAAAAAAACTCCTCACATGGGTCACATAATCCCTGATGTCTTCCTTATCTCTCTGTTTCAAGTTCATGAGTTCTATGATTAGGTTGTCTGAGTACCCAGCTTCCAAGAATCTCTTAATGAAGACATTCTTGAGGATATTGAACTTATTGTGCTCTACAACATCTAGGTTGTATACCAAGTTCTTCTCTTATCTCCCAAGCATAGATTGAAAGCTTGTGATCGCGCTACGTGAGATCAGTGAGGCCATTGGCTTAGCAAACCTTCTTGAACTACTCTATGAAGCTATAGGGGTTGTTGTCTAGCTGGTATTTATTTAGCTGCTTTGTGACTACAAGGATTTTAGATTGGATCTTGGAGCCCTGGGTAACTCCTATATTTAGCTACTTTGTGACTACAAGGATTTTAGATTGGATCTTGGAGCCCTGGGTAACTCCTAATCTTGCAAGCAGTGATATTGCTAGAGCTGATGCACTCTGCTCTACTGTCGCCATTCGTATTATCTAGTAGTCACTTCATTAGAAGCTTGCTTAGTGTCAATTTCTCTTCTAGCTCTCTCTCTCTCTCTCTTTGTGCATCTGGTCCTGTCCGATTTCTGCCTACCAGAGCTAACACTCATTGGATCTCTCACATTTCTATGTTCTGCCGTAAGCTTCTAGTTTGTTATTCCTGATTGTATGCAACTATGCCTTGCAAGGCTTTTCCTGCTAGTTTTCTTTCCTCCTCGAGATCCATTATAATATCTTTGGATGGCCTACCATGGTGGTCTAGCCAGATTTGAGTGTCATATTTATTCACTATTTCCTGGATCACCTCTAAGAAATTCCCCAGGTCAACTTCTTCGTTTCGTCTACAGTTAGTACTTGTCTCTGCCATGTCAATGGTTTCTCTGTCCACCAGATTGTCGATGAAATTGATTAGATTGGGTAGATCCATTGCTCCAATGGTGTATGTCCTTGTTGCATCTGGCTACTCTGTTGCATCTTCTGCTTGGTTCCACTCTTGGGGTTTCGATCACCCGACTCTATCTTAGGGTCTCCTCCTACTGGTGGGTTCACGTCAGAGTGCGTTCCTTGTTAATTACAAAGAAACCCTTAATTTACAATCACTAAGTGTGTATGTGTGTGTACTCTCTTCTGTGCACTGTGCACAATCAGGCTTTTGGCTTTTCTTAGATATACTTCAAGAGCTAGAAAAAGTAGTACGAGTGAGAAGGTAAAGTGAGTATGTGGCTCTCACACTCTCATTTACGGATTTGGCTTGATAGCAAGTGAGTTCGGTTTGTGGCCATTCACAATAGTCCCAGGGTCTGTGCTACATTGTTCAGCTCCATCGAGATTTGTTTGGGGATCTATGACTTAGTCTAGTACTACTAGCAACTTGGACTGCTAGATGGTCTGCTAGAGTCACTTCTAAGTGCGTGTTTCACTGATTTTTCTGTTTCTTACACCAAAAAGGTGTTTTAGGTGTCTGTATGGCCTTCAAGAGTTTGCACGGCAGTAGTTTGGGTCAATCAAGATCTACCAGTCAAAAATTTAAAAAAAATCCAAATTCAACCTAGTAGGTTCGAATTGCAGGGGTTGAATGTTCAATTCGGCCTATCTGATTGGCCAAGGGCTGAATGCAACTGGTCCGAATGTCAAACTTGGCCAGTCCAAATGTCCTTGTCTGATGGGCGAATGGCCAAACGATAGTGGGCCAAATCAACTAGGCCAAGGGCCGAGTTGTTAGTCCAAATGGGTTCAGGCTGAACACTCGAGGGTGGCCAAGTCAGGTGAGTCAAATGTAAAGCTGGTCCAAATGGTGAATTCAACCAAGCCGAATCGAGTGGGGTTGGGTTGAGTCAGCATGGCCAATGGATGAATTTTCAAGTGTTCGAGTAAGATGGGCCAAATGATTGAGTCGGCTCGATCGTGGGCCGAGTCCTAAGCATCTGAATGGTGGTGGGCCAATGGCCGAATACAAGAGGGCCGAGAGCCGATTTTGGGGCTCAGCCTGAAATAGCCATAAGTCGAACAGGCCAAACGCGACACGATTTTGGCAAATATGATGAGGAATCAATCAAATTGTACGATTTAGGTCACGACATATAGTAGGCACCTCCAAATCAAAGCTATGGATAGAGGAGAAGAGTTGTATATAGTTGCAATGTGCAAAAGACTCCTGGGTGAAGCGATCTATCCAACATGGGTAATGGTTCTCTCTCTCTCTCTCTCTCTCATTCTCTCTCTCTCTCTCTCTCTCCTTCTCACTCACTCACTCTCTCTCTCTCTCTCTCTCTCTCTCTCTCTCTCTCTCTCTCTCTCTCTCTCTCTCTCTCTCTCTCTCTCTCAATGAGAACTCCCTTGGCCTCTTGGGTTATAAGCCCTTCTGCGGCTAAGTCTTGACCTCTCTAATCATTCTCTTAGTGACATAAATCCATTCAAGCACTCTTTTTTTTCCCATTTTTCTTGATTTGTGCCCTGTTTGGGCTTGTTTTATAGTAGCAACCCTAAAGATTTCCACTTCACTTTGTCAATTCTACCTACTCTAAATGCAACCAAAATCAAAAGCAAAGTACTGAAATGATTTCTCCTACTTGCCTAATCATCAAAAACAAAAAATACTTACTTGTTGCAAGGACTAAAAACCAAAAATCTCATATCTATCTCAAGCTCCGGTTTGGGGATGAACCCTTACTTGGAGGCTTGCATTGAGGTGCCCAAGTGCTCAAGCTTGAATCCGTTAGTCCTGACAATGGAACCAAAATGTACATGGAGCTCACCGCTCAACCTCCAAGACCCATAGACTGCTTATCCCTTCAAGCGTTTCAAGCGAGCACCTATGGTTATCTCTCACCTAGCCAACGCGCCTTCGATCCTATCGAGGTGTAGTGAGCTTACCTCGATGCCCAAATGAGTTGCCTCCTTTCTTAAGCACACCGGCAACTCCACGATTCGTGATGCAAGCTCAAGCACCCTCAAGCCTCCACCTCCAAGATCTATCCTCCATAGCCCTGCGCAAGAGAAGAGAAGAAGAAGAGAGGAGAAGATGGAGAGTTATACCTCCAAGATCCCTCATCTTCTTACACTCACTCCCTTACACTCCCTCTCTCAAGCACACATAAGCAAGCAAAGAGAAGAGAGGAAGATGAGTCCACTTTTGCCACACACCAAAGAATGAGCTTCTCTATTCACTTTTTGGCTTTTATACATGCCCAAAATCCCTTGGGCACCCATCCCTTTTTTACATGACTGGTCATTGTGGCAAGGTCCTCTTTTCCTTTCCTTTTATTTGCCTTATCTCTTTACCTATGCCCGCCTACCCTTTACAATTTGCACAAGAGGGATCCTGGCACTCTTTTACAATAGTTTTAGGGGTGCCTTGCATTTAAAAATTCCACTTTTCCTTTGACTTGATTTTTGAGGCCAAGCTTGCACTTTTAGTAGCTATTCTCCATTCTGCTTCTTCCATTGCATCTGAATTCTTAACTTCCTTTTCTTCTATCTCGAACTGGGGTTAACATAAAGATAACAATACAGAGGTGTGTAAAAAGGGGTTCTAATCCCTTAATAAGAAAAGAAGAGAAAGAAAAATCCTAAGAGCAATTGATTATCACCTTGCGAAGGCCTGGTAGGTTCTTGGGGATGAGTTAGACCCAGGCGCGATGCCTTGTCTTCTTTGGGGTAGCAGCTAGCTGCAATAAAGTATAAGAAAGGTTGGAGAGAAAATAAAAGTGAGCGAGGAAAAATGATTAAGTATCACCTCGTGAGAGCTTGGTAGGTTCTTGGGTACCCAATCAAGACTTGAGATCGATGCCCTATTCTCCTTGGGTCACTCTACACTTGGCTCCCTTCTTTTTGCATGCTCGAGTATGGAAGAATTGAAAGAAATATGAGAAGAAAATATATAATGACTAGGCTGTAGGAGTCCTTGCCTAGTAGGAGTTCTAGTCCAATTGTCCCTACTTAGGTAGGTAGTTCAAGCCACCACTTAAATGACCTCCTTGATAGTTATTTTTGACAATCCATGTTGGAGCACTTGGTTAGCAACTCACTCTAGATTTGTGTCAAATTATGCTGGGCCTATCCCTTGCAAATCTACATGCCTTGGTTTTGTCAGGGAATAGGGTGAGAGGAGCTGTTCTTGTGCTTTGTTGAGTATATTTTTTGTGGTAGTTTGATGCTTTTCATGGTTGTTGTTTGTGCAGATCACTTTATGGAATTCAACGGGCTGAGTCACCCTATCCCGTGGGTTGTCAATGAGAGTAAATTTTAGAGCCATTTTTGGAAGCAAAAAAGAGCCTCGTAGGCCATAAAAGACCAAATTTTCATGCAAAATGAAACGGTTACAGATCGATGAGCATGAGTTTTTCTAGGTAGATTTTAATGCCATGAACCCAACACAAGTCTTGGTTCGTCAATCGGAGTTCGTTTGACCCCCCATTTAATCCCCGCAAGATTTCGTGTTATGAACCAACTATATGATTTGGGAGCCAAAAAGTGCATCACGGTGGCTAGCTTTATAGATTCCAATGTCACATAGCCACGCGTCCTGACGGATCTAAGCCAAGTGCATTTTTCCCCTTAAAAGTGAAAAAACCACTTGGATCGAAGTGTGAACACAAAACTTGAACTGGTCTTTTTTTAAACCAAACTTTAAGCTTGGTTTAAGATTATGATTCCAAAAGCAACATTTCATGAAACATGGTGGGGGGGATGGGGGGTGGGCACGTCATTTTTTTC